>NC_091062.1:95114541-95414541 GCF_000393655.2 Nicotiana sylvestris | reverse complement strand
TCCCCATGCTATCATTAGTGACGGGGGATCTCACTTTTGCAACAAGGCTTTTGATTCATTGCTTGCCAAATATGGAGTTAATCACAAAGTGACCACCCCTATCATCCTCAAGTTAGCGGTCAGGTGGAAGTCTCCAACCGAGAAATAAGAGTATCTTGTCTAAAACTGTCAATGCTAATAGGACCGATTGGTCGAAAAAATTGGATGATGCTCTTTGGGCCTATCAGACAACTTACAAGACCCCAATTGGTATGTCTCCGTACCGGTTGGTGTTTGGGAAAGCTTGCAATCTTCCGGTGGAATTGGAACACAAGGCTATGTGGGCCTTGAGGAAGTTGAACTTAGAATGGGATGTTGCTGTAAATCTGAGGGTTGAACAACTTAATGAGCTCGATGAGTTTAGATTCCATGCATACTCTAGCTCGTCCTTGTACAAGGACAAAATGAAGTACCTTAACGACAAATATGCTCGGGGCAAGGAGTTCAAAGTTGGGGATATGGTTCTCTTGTTTAATTCCCGGCTACGTCTGTTTCCGGGTAAGCTCAAGTCAAAATGGAGTGGTCCATTTGAAGTTGTGTTCGTGACCCCGTTTAGTGATCTTGATCTAAAAAATAAAAATGGTGAAGTCTTTAGAGTTAACGGCCACCGGGTCAAGCATTATCTTGGAAAGTTCGATGGCAGCCACATAGTGGCACTTCTTCATCTAAAGTGATGTGGTGGTAACATGCGTCGTGCCGCGACATTAAATCAGACACTTCTTGGGAGGCAACCCATGTCATTTTTTACTTTCTCACTCTTTGATTTTCTTTGTAGTTTAGAAATTTTTGAGCTAATTGTTTGTGAGATGTTGCAGAGATTGTGTTGAAGCAGTGCAAAACAAAGTATGAAAATTGCATAGTCTCTGAAGTTGCAGTGCGGCCGCGGTGCACTTTGCGCGGTCCGCACCGGCATGAGTTTATAAGGGGACTCTCTGAAGTTCTTCACCATGGCCGCGGTCAAGTTATTGCGGTCCGCGGAGGACTTACGCAACCGCATTTCACTTGTGTGTGGTCGGCGTAGGGTGATTACTGAAGGGTCACACAAATAAACCCAGCGCGGTCTACGGTCGCTTTTGTGCGGCCGCGCTGGTAGGTGAGTACGGGTCCCACTGGGTACCTATAAATAGAGACCAAGGGTCTCATTTTACCCTTTTCAGAATTTGAAAACCTAGAACCCTAAGTCTACTGTTCATCCTCTGCCAAGACTGAAATTATTGCTTGTTTGGATAGATTGCATTCATTCTTCCTAATTCTGGTAACATTACATACATTCATGATTAATTACTTTCTAATTTTTATTTTATTTGCTTGCCAGTAGTCTGTAACTTCTTTTTCTTCACGATTTTCTTTGAATTTGTTAGTCTAGGGTAGCTTTCATGTTAGTTTAAATAAACTAAGGATTGGGTACCTTAGTAGGGACAAGTAGGGGTAAATATTTGAACAAAAATAGAAGAAAACATGCAACCCTAGCTTAGTCCCTGAAATTGACCTAGTGCGGTCCGCGGTCGCCTTAGCGCGGTCCGCGGTGCCTTAACGCGGTCCGCGTTATACTTCCACGCGTCCGCGATGCTTGATTGACTGAGGAATAACTTGTGTCCAGCGCGGCCGCGGTAACTTTTGTACGGTCCGCGCTGGCCCAACGCGGTCACATGCCCATTTTATGTGGACTGCGGTGCTTAGATTCAGAGAATGACTTTAAGTTGGTACTTGATCAACGCGGACCGCGGTAGCCTTTGCGCGGTCCACTATGCCCCCAACGTGGGCGCTCTCCCTTGTGCGCGGGCCGTGGTGACTGGTTTTGTAGCAGTGTCTGCAACAATTTTGTTTGTTGTCTGCAACCTTAATTCATTCACCTGTTTCGCTGCATGTGCTTTAACTAACAATGTTAGATGCGTTTGCTTGCAGACAATGGTAAAACAACGAGGAAGAGGTGCCAAACAGCCCGGCCGAGGTGACTCCTCCCGGAGAGGAAAAGGGAAACAAGTTAAACCCACTCCCTGACCTAAACTAAAAACAAGGAAACAAGTTGTTATAGACGACCAATCGGGGAGTGAGTACGTACCCTCTCAATACCTCTCTTCTGACTTAGGGCCAGCTCCTGCAGTCCCAGCTTCACATACTGCCCAAGCCCCACAACATGTACCTTCTAAGTCATCTGATGGCTCAGCAGTAGGCAGTGGTGAATACTCCACCTCCCCCATAGCTTCAGTATCTGGGGAGAGTGTAGAAGGTGGGACTAATAGTGATAATGAAGTACTGGACAGTCGTGTGCCCCAGGTTAGGGGTATTGAACGAACTAGAAAACCTGAAGTTTGGGAAGATCGATTTGTCAGCCAGGTGGCATTCCACAAGTTTAGGGAATGGTGGCCATCACGGAAGTTGATTCTTGAGAGAAGCTTCATTGACAAAGACCTTCTACCCCTACACCCCAATGTGCATAGACAGTTTCAGGCTCGAGTGGGTTGGGAGTTCTTTAAAGACAATTATTTGAAGGTGAATGAGCATATGGTCAAGGAGTTTTATAGCAACGTGGCCCATATCTTGAAGGGCACTAAGGTGACCAAAGTGAGAAACAAAAATGTGGTATTCACCGGGAGGGCACTAAATAAATACTTGGGGTTCATTGATGAAGATGAGTCCCTTTACAATGAAAAGTTAGCAATGGGCGAGGAGGTTTGTCCGTGGTTAGCTTCATACCTGGCAATCCTGGGTACGATTCCAGAATGGTTACAAGCAGGGGCCAAAATACTTCGGAAAACTTTCAACTTTGAGGCTAGAGGGTGGTTGACCTTTGTGTGCAGTCGGCTCGACCCGACTACCCATGATCAGACTATTCCACTTGCCCGGGCAGTTCTTATTGTTTTTATTATGGCAGGCTATCCTATCAATGTGGGCAATGTGATGTCCCGCACCATGTCTGCAGTGGGGGTTGAGCATGACTGGAACTACCCTTTTCCCAGCACCCTCACTATGTATTTTCGGGACTTGGAGGTGGAGAAGAGACCGTTTGACGTCAAGGTCAAACCTGTGGCTCCGTTCTCCTGGTACAATTTGAAGGGGTCAGACAACCCCAAAGACAAAAATTACAAGCCGTCTGTTTCTACCCCAGCTGGCCAGTCTGAGGAGCCAGTTGCGGTAGTATCTTCTGTTGAGCCCTCCACAGAGCCTTCCACCATGCCTGTTGTCACCACTATTGATGATTTACCTCCAGGACCCTCCTCTTCCACAGGCACCAGTACTTCAGCTGACCCGAGGGTTCCTTCTTCTCGGACTCATCCTTTCACGGCCCATTAATTGAGTCAGACACTAGCCAGTTTGAACAACTAGATGTCAGCTGCGACATCCAAGTTGTCTACATTGTCTGCTACAGTTGAGGCCCATTCAACACCTTCCACTTCTCAAATTCCTCAGTCCATTGAGGATACACTGAAGAAGCTCCTGGACAATCAGGATAAGATTATAAGGACTCAGGACGCCTTGACTAAGGCAGTGGATTCACATGGCAAGGCTTTGAGGGAGCTTGCCAAGGAGCACAAGACGATGAGGAAGTCAAGGGCTTCCAAGGAGTCGGTAAGAGTGCTAAGGACTGATGTGGACAAGCTATTGGCAGACCAGATGCCTTTAGACTTGCTATTCGGGGATTCAGCCCCAGTAGCAGCACCAGTGCCACAGCCACAGCAGGACCAGGAGCAGGCACCCAGGCCTCCAAGGAAGAAGAGGAAGCTCCCCAGGTCAGTTGGTGAAGTTATTGAGCTAGCAGACCCACAAGAGACCCCCTCCAGTGATGCACCTATCATCCAGCCAGTCCAGGAGCAGGCCCTAGTCCCAGCAGCTGAGCAGCAGGAGATCGGAAACCAGTCTGAGGTTCCCGTACATACAGAGGACTTGGGGACTACTGATGATCCCATGCAGATGGACCAGGCCTAGGGAGCTCCTATATCCTTTACTTTGTTTGTGATGCTTATTTGATAGTTGGCATTGAGGACAATGCCAGCTTTTATTCGTGGGGGTGCGCCCTACTTTTATCTGGATGACTGTATATATAGATTCTTAGTCTATGTTCGTTGATTCTTTTTATTTTGGGCTGTATATAACTTTACATTTCTGTATATATTCATCCCCCATTGTATATTCTACTCCCCTATTGTACATATTCATTCTATTTTCTATTTTCGCAAAAAAAAAATCGTTTTTAGCTTTGTAGTTAGGCTCGTAGCCTCTTGTTTTGTTTTTGACGCTTCCAATAAGCCCTTAGTTTTCTTAATGCCACGGTTCTTTCCAAGGGTGGAGTATTGTGCGAACCGGGTAACTTTTCCCAATGATAGATGGCGTGACAACCTTCTTAAGGGTTTGAGTCCGTTTCTTTGATTTTTCTTTTGCTTTTGATAGTTGTAGTTAAAGGTACCTCAAGCAAAGCTTCACTTGGGCCTAGCACATTTGCCTTTGATCCCATGGTCAAAGACATAATGTTGTGTTCAGGATGGTGAAAGTCGTGTCTTTGAGACTCTTGCATTGACCAAACAATCATCTTGTGGTCTTTTCGGACCATTGTGTGCTTGAATCGTAACTAAGGTCGTGGTGGGCCCTCGACTCGATGTCTTTAGCAATCCCCTAGCGTGTGTGGTGAGGAATCGAAATGTGAGTCCAAGTCCTGAGCCAATGGTCTAGAACTTGCCCTGAATGTTTGTTGAGGCGAAATCCCAGGTGAAATTTGACTTGAGAAGTGATTATAGGCTCTCCTTTATCCAAATGTTAAATTGAACAATTCCATAGCCTACCAATGAGATGATCCCTAGTTAACCCTTTTGAGCCTTAGACCTTTTTCTTTCAAGAACCAATGCTACAAGCCTATACCCGTTCTAAATGATTACCCTCTCTTGGCACCCAAATTTCCCCTTGAGTAATGGCAAATATCTAAGTTTGGGGGGAGAGACAAGAAAGGAAGCAAAGTGGTAAAAAGGTACAAAAGCAAAAGAAAAGGAAGGCAATGAAAAAGCAAGAAAATAAAAAGACAAAAAGAAAGTCCAATGTGAACAAGAATAAAAAAAGGGACTCAAGGAAAACAAAAGTGAAAAAGGTGTATGGAAAAAGTAGAAAAAGGAGAAATATTTTGAATTGTATAAGAAAGAGTGACAATGTGTCTCTCTAACCCCTTGTAAAGAAGTGAAATACTCAAAAGAGTCAAGAGAGTTGTGCCAAAATGAATCAAAAGAAATGCTTAAGGGAAGATTGAACCCACTTGAACAAAAATATGTCCTACCCTTACCTAAAAGCCTTCACAATGACTCCACAAAAGCCCTATTTGATCTCGAGTTTAAGGGCGCTTACATTAGTGGATACTTACATAAGGGGCAAGTATATGGTACTTAGAGCCAAACTTGTGACCTTCTTCTTGAGAGAGATGAGCGAAATTCCATTAACCTTGGTTTGTGTGTCAATACTTAAAAGGTGAGGTTCACTTAGGGAGAGTTGAGGATGTGGGAGTTTGGGTTCCACAATGATCAAAGTAAGTAAAAAGCTCTTTGATGAAATGTGTCAACTCTTGATGCTCTTATGTCACACTTGATACATAGTTTTTAAAGTTTTAAATGTGTTAATGATGCATTCGTATTGAGGGCAATTGTTAGTCCCAATTGATGCTTGTTGAGGTTATTTCAGGATAGGTGGAATTACTTGGACGTTCCTTTAAGTGGTGGGTTTTATTTTGTTTGCTTGAGGACAAGCAAAGGCTTAAGTTTGGGGGAGTTTATAACTTAGGATTTTTACGTGTTTATGCCCCTACTTGCCTATGCTTTGACTATAAATTGATGCTAAATAGTCCCAAAATGTTCACAAGTTGTGCTTGATTGCAGGTTTGATCGACAAAGTAATAAAATGTCAAAGATCGGCTCAAAAGGGAGTGAAACATGCTCAAGTATCAAAGACCAAGAGAATTGAAGAAGAAAAGGCCTAGTGCGGACCGCGTAACAGTGATCACGGCCGCACTAGGAGGTTCAGAGACATGACATATTTAGGCTTAAAGTCACGTGGCCATGGTAGGATTTTCGCGGTCCGCGGTGAAGCTTCGCGGCTGCACTCCTGCTTTGTGCGGTCCGCATTCATAAGGTTCAGAGAAGGGCACTTATGATCACGCGGTCCGCGGTCACGACTGCGCGGACCGCACCAGTTGCCATCGCAGTCGCGGTACACTTCCACGCAGTCCGTGTCTCCCAGTTCAAGTTATCAAACAATTGAAGTCCAAGAGCCAGTGCGGCTGCGGTCTGTTTTGTGCGGCCCGCACTGACCCCACAGGGGTATTTTTGTCCAGTTTTTCCAGCCTAGTATAAATAGAACATTTTACTATTATTAGGTATCAGTTTTTATCTGGGAACTGGAGACGAAAGCTGTGCTTGGTGTTGTAGCCATTTTTGGCATATTTTGCTTCCCATTAACAATAGATTATTGTAGTTTCTTCTTAGTAATTAATTAATATGTTTAGTTCTTCATCTATTTCTTCACTTTTTTCTTTAATTATGTGTAGCTAAATACATTAGCTAAGGTTGTGGCTCAACCCTAGTGTGGGTAATTGATGGGTGTCGCCATCTAGGGTTAGATTGATATTGGGTGTTTGCTATTTGGTTTGATTTTATGTTTTTATTCAAGAATTGGTGGTTGCAAAGGCTGATTCAAGCTTAGTGGGTTTAACTCTTCTTTAGAAAGAGAGTCTATGACTCCAAAATTGACTCAACAAGAAATTAGGATGGACCCATGAGAAATGGTAGTCCCAATTAACGGGTTAAATCTCAAGAGAGTAATCACCCTATTTGAACCCTAGTTGCTTGGTCTCATTGGCCTATCCAATTGGTTTCGAGAGAGTCAATTGGGCAAAATCACTCTCTCTACTGAGAGGTGTGAGAGTGGGTGCACTTATGCAACGGTTTCAGCATAATCCCCAAATATGTCAGTCTATCCTTAGTAACATCTACCCGTCAATTAGCCACCTAGGTGATGCTACGACCCTAGTGCTCTTCTTCCCATTAATCACAACTTAGTAATATTCTCCTAGCATAATTTAGCTTTAATCCTTAGTTTTATAATAGTTGTTATAAATACAAAAACTCAAAAAATGTTTGAAGTGACATTAGAAGCACAGCCACAACTCTAGGCTAGACAGAAAATACAACTCCACTTCTAGCTCCCTGTGGAAATTCGATCCCGGACCTCTATTCGGGTAAAAGCTATTACGACCTGATCTTCCTACCATAGTGTAGTGTCGAGTCGACAGCGATCAACAACCTGCACGGGTGTACGGGCGGCGGGAGTCTAAGTGCCTCCCCCAGCCTGGGAAGTGGCTGCTGTAGTAGAAATAGAGACCGCCTGAGCAAGACTAGTATACACGGTCAAAATCTAAGCTAGTCTCCCGAAGACCTGGAATCACGAGGGGCACAACTAGTGCCTGAGCTGGTCCTGCTAGTGCATACATAATTGGGACCTGGTCTGAAACTGGGGTAATTGGTAGATTTGCAGGTGGTGCCCTAGTTGTTGTGCAGGCCATACCCCTGCCCCTACCATAGTCTATACCGCGACATCGGCCTCTCGCGACCCCAACTGGTGGTACTGGTGGCTGTCTGTCCTGACCGGTAGCATGTGTCCTCATCATTTGTGAGAGAATGGAATAATAGAAGTTTAGTTACCAGTATCAATAGATTCGCTCGATAAGAATTCAAGAGTGTGAAGTTTTTCTAAGGGTTCTACAGCCTCTAGAAGATAAGTACAAACGTCTCTATACCGATCCGCAAGACTGTACTAAACCCGCTCATGACTCGTGAGACCTATGTAACCTAGGCTCTAATACCAACTTGTCACGACCCAAAACCCAAACCGACATGATGGTGCTATCGTGGAACTAGGCCAACCTCAACTCAACAAAAGCCAACTCAACAGCAATAAGTTCAAAACATTAACAGAAGCTTTTACCTTTTAAAGAAAACTGTTTGAACATAAGAACTTCAAAACGCGATACATCCAGCCCAAATCCAGGGTATCACTGAGTGCATTAGCGTCTAGGGAAAAACATAGTCTATTATAATGTCTAAAGGAACAACTAAAATACAACTCAAAAATAAGAAGGAGAGCCAAGGCCTGTGAACGCCGTGCAGATACCTCAATAATCTCCTAATCTTGAAGCCTCAATCAACAACCGCCACTAGGTCCAAAAGTGCCTAAATCTGCACACAAGGTGTAGGGGGTAACGTGAGTACACCAACTCAGTAAGTAACGAGTCCAAACTGTAGACTGAAAGGTAGTGGCAAACACAACCTCAACTGATATAATAGAAATAACGTACAATAATGTAGGCATTATTTCAGTTTAATAGGTAGCTGAAATAGTCAAATAGAGCAGATACAAACAAGGTAAAGAATAAAACACTGCTACATCTATATGCTAATGCACATGCTGTAAGAAATGACATGTGCTCCCACTCTCAAATCCTCAACCACTTGGAACTGCATATGGCCATCCGACCTAGAAAAATCCATCCCGGAACATATACATCACTAACTGTAAGTCACCTAGTATCAAGGAAAAAGGGCAATCCAACCCTGGGGAGAAATCCATCTCCAAGTATATATACATACTCAACCACTTGGTACCGTATATGGCCATCCGGACCAGGGAAATCCATCCCGAAAAATGCTCAACACTGATTATAAATCATTCGGTACCGAAGAAAAGGGTAATCCAACCCTGTGGAGAAATCCATCTCCATATACCAATACTTCGGACAAATCTATGTCTAGGGAAATCCATCCCTCAATAATATCATCCGCGCCCACTAGGGGTGTGCAGAATCCGGAGGAGCTCCTAAGGTCCAAGCTTTATCATAATCAATATAACTGTTGTGGCATACAGCCCGACCCCATAACTGTTACTCATGATCAGGCTCTCAGCCTCACTCAGTCATCACTCTCCAGTCTCACCCACGGGCTCACAATGTCATGGAAACTAGCTCGAAAACAATAATATGTTATGCCAACAATAACAAATGAGACTCAGATACGATATGAAATACATGAATATGACTGAGTACAAAATGACAAGAAATCACTAGCTCAATTACTTTATCACATAATGAAAACACGGATATGAACAAGAAGGAATCATTAAACGGTGGTATGGCATGAACCAGGTCATGATTCTCACGGTTCACGCCTACACGCCCATCACTTGGCATGTGTGTCACCTCAATACTAACCACATAACATGTAGTTCGGGGTTTCGAACCCTCAGAACCAAGTTTGAAAGCATTACTTACCTCAAATCGAGTAAAATCCTACTCCACAATGCCCTTTCCCCTCGACTCGGCCTTTGAACGTCCCGAATCTAGTCAAAAGCAATACAATGCGATTAATATAGGCTAAAGGAACCAATTTCACAAGAAAAATACCAAATTATCGACCAAATTCTGAAATTCGCTCAAAGCTGGCCCCCAGGTCTACGTCTCGAAATCCGACAAAAATTACAAAACTAGAAGCTCATTCACTCACAAGTCTACCCATACCAATTTCATCAAAATCTGACATCATCCCTCAAATCCCCAAATTACTCTCTCCAAAATCCCAAGCCCTAACCCGTTATTTCACTTAAAAAATCTTACTAATTAGGTAAAAAATTAATAGGAAAATGCCATAGCTAATGTGTAACGACCCGATCGGTCGTTTTGAGCTTTTGCACCTTGCTCGTCAGTTCTTGGGCATGACTTGCCCCGTGTGATGTATTATGGCTTATATAAATTGTTGGTTTTGGTTTTCAGGGTAATCAGGACGAATTTGGAAGAAACAGTTCTCAGTTTGAAGCTTGAAATTTGAAATGTTTGACCGAGATTTGACTTGTTAGTATATGATCTTGGATTGGAATTTTTATGATTTGGTTAGCTCCATTAGGTGATTTGGGACTATGGAGAGTGATCGGAATGCATTTTGGAAGTTCGTGGAAGGTTTAGGCTTGAATTGGCGAAATTGAGATTATGGCGTTTTCCGGTAGATAAGTGAGATTTTGATATATGGGTCAGAATGGAATTCCGGATGTTGCAGTAGCTCTGTTGTGTCATTTGTGACGTGTGTGCAAAATTTTAGGTCATTCAGACGTTGTTTGGTTGGGTTTTTGACCAAAAGCGTAATTTAGAAGCTCTTGAAATTATTAGGCTTGAATCCGATATGATTTTGGTGTTTAGATGTTGTTTTGGGCATTTTGAAGGTTGGAACAAGTTTGAATAAGGTTATGGGATATGTTGACATGATTGGTTGAGGTCCCGAGGGCCTCGGGTGAGTTTCGGGTAGTCAATCGGACCATTGCATGTTGTTGGGAATTGCAAAAAATTGCTGATCAGTGTTGCAGAGAAATGGCCTTCGCGTTCGCGAGTAGGCCCTCGCGTTCGCGAAGGGTTAGCTGGTGAAGACTGGAATTTAGTCTTCGCGTTTGCGAAGGGCTGATTGTTTGGGCATCGCGTTCGCTGGTGAATATACGCGTTCGTGTAGAGTAATTTGATCAGCTAGGCTTGAGGCATTTTTATTCATCGCGTTCGCGAGTAGTGTAACGCGATCGCGAAGGTTTAGTCTGAGGAAGCATCACGTTCGCAATTGGCAGGTTGCGATCGCGAAAAAGAAATTCTGGTCAAAGTTATTTTGTACTTCGCGAAGACGAGGCTTTGACCGCGTTCACGAAGAAAGATTTTAGGCCCGGGCAGAATGTTTAAATAGTCATCTTGTCCACGATTTTGGGGTTTATTTCCACCATTTTTGGTCGTTTTTGGAGCTTTTTGAAGAGGATTGAAGAGGGATTCAAGGGGAATCACTTGGAGGTAAGATTTACGGACTTTATACTCGTTTCTTATGTGAATTCTACCTAATTAATCATGGAACTTAAGCCTAGTATTGAAGAACTAGGGCTTGTAATTGGAGACCTAGAATTTGGGATTTGAGGGGCCATTTGAGGTCTGATTTTGATGTTCTTGGTATGTATAGACTTGTGAGAGGATGAAGATTCTATTGATGTTAATTTTTTCGGATTTCGAGACATGGGCCCGAGGGCCGGGTTTGAACAATTTTGGGATTTTGATGTAAATTGGATATTTTCGAGTGGGGTATGTTCCCTTAGCATATTTTAAAAATTATGTACTGATTGTGGCTAGATTTGGAGCATCTGGAGGTCGATTCATGAGAGCAAAGGCATCATGGGCTAGAGTTTGGACCGGATCGAGGTAAGTATGATTGTAAATGTTGTCCTGAGGGTTTGAAACCCCGAATTTCATATCGTTGTGCTACTTTGAGGTGGCCCACACGCAAGATGACGAGCATGGAGTCGTGCACCGTTGGGGATTGTGACTTGGTCCGTCCCGTACAACTATTAAGTCGCGTATTTGATTTGAAATCTTATGATATTCCATATTTTAGAAATTGATATTATATTTTGGGATGTATACCATGTTTGGGGCCTTGTGCCGACCTATTGAGACCCTTAGGGGCATTTTTACTACTTTTCCTCACTCTATTTGTTTTGAAAGCATATCATCAGTCATGTTTTACCTGTTTATTGCTTAAATCTAGTTTTATCACTTTACTTCTTAAAATGTGAAAACTGTCTGAGCTAAGTTCCCTATTTTACTGATGGTCCGAGTGATTGTGAGGTTGATGACTGAGATAAACCGAGGGTCTGATTGTGAGGTTGATGACTAAGATAGACCGAGGGTCTGATTGTGAGGTTGACGACTGAGATAGACCGAGGGTCTGATTGTGAGGTTAATGATTGAGATTGGCCAAGGGACTGGTTGTGAGGATTATATATTTATGGATCGGGTTGCCCGCCATATATATATATATATATATATATATATTTGTATATATATGGATAGGGCTGCACGCCGCAGCTATATGTTGGATCAGGCTGCACGCCGCAACGATATAGCGCTTGGGGTGTAGGAGCCCCTCCGGAGTTTGCACACCCCTAGTGAGCGCAGTCGACTATATATATGGATCGGGCTGCATGCCGCAGCGATATATGGATTGGGATGCACGCCGCAGCGGTTACTATATGGTACCTACTGAGTGTGAGTGTTGAGCGTGAGCGCTGACCGGTAAAAGTTAGTCATGAGTGACTGAGAGGCTTGCCCGAGGGGCTATAGATATACATGTACATGAGTGATGCTTTGCCTGAGGGGCTTGTTTATGAACTTACTGTTTTTCACTCCTCCTTAAAGTGAGCTTATATCGAATATGTTGATTTAATTACTGCTTTCCTTATTTTTAGATCGAGCCTCTATTGAAAATGTTGAGCAAACGCTTTAAACAACTTTCATTCAAACTGAAGTTTTTAAGTTATGAAATGGGTATAAATTTCTGTTTGCTTGAGGGGTTGTATACGAACTATGTTTTGCCCAAGGGGCCGATTATGGTTTTCATCTCTTTTATTATAAATGGTATTGAACCCCTACTGAAACTGTTGGAAAGCATTTTCAAATGATTTTTACCAAAAGTTGGATTTTAAATGAGACAATTGACTCGTATTCTGATTTGAAAGCATGTTGTGCTTATTAAGTTTATCATAAATGTGGATTCATCGTTTCTTAATGCTCAGTCTTTATTTACTCTTATTACTTACTGAGTTAGAGTACTCACATTACTCTCTGCACCTTGTGTGCAAATTCAGGTATTTCGAAACCCGGTAGCGGGTGTTGATTGCTCAGATGCGGAGTCATCAGAGTTAGCAAGGTGGCTACACGAAGTTCGCAACACTGCTTCCTTTCTCTCATTTTCATTACTGTACTTAGTACATTTTTGTCTTTTTTTGTTGTATTCAGACCTTGGTAGATATCTGCTCATGACTAGTGACACCCTGATGTCAGGAATGTATGTTATTTTCGCACTGTTCATTCAGACTTAATTATGAAACATTTGTTAAATTAAAGGCTTAAAAATGACTCTTAATAATTAAAGGGTTAAAATGGGTGTTGTGTCGGTTGGCCGTGTCTTCACGAGAGGCGCCATTGATAACTAGGGATTTTGCTACATTTTATACTCCTTCTTGCTTATGTTTTGATTAGAAATGTATACAAAATAATCCCAAAGGCTCACAAGTTGTGCTTGATTGCAGGTTTGATCAACAAAGTGACAAGATGTCAAAGATCAACTCAAAAAGGAGTGAAACTTGCACAAGTATCAAGGCAAGGCAAAGCTCAGGCAAAACAAGGCCAGTGCGGTCGCACACCATTCTGTGCGGTCCGCACAAGTGAGGTTCAGAGAGTATACAACTCAGACAAATCAGGCAATGCGGCCGCATGGGCTTTAATGCGGTCTGCGCTGAAGTTACTGTGGCCACACTTGATTTAGTGCGGTCTGCACAACCAAGGATCAAAGAGTTGCTATTTTCGGAGATTGAAGCCAATGCAGTCCGCGCTCCATTTCGTGCGGACAGCACTAGAGGCCATCGCGGCCGCATTCCATCATGTGCGGTCTGCATTGCCCCAGTTCAAAGAGTTTGATTTTCAAGTCTAGAGCCTTAGTGCGGCCACACGTGATTTTGTGCGATCCGCACTAGCCCCGCATGGGTACTTTTGTCCAGATTTTTCAGCTTAGTATAAATAGCTTTTTTCCCATTTTTAGGTCATCAGATAGATTCAGCTAAGAGTTGCGCTCGTGGGTTCGAATATTCTAGCTATTTTTGGGCAATTTTATCTATATTTCAACATTGAATCTTCTTGTTTATCTTAGTAATTAATTCATATGAGTTTTTCTTCATCTATTTCTTACTTTTCTTCTTTAATTATGAGTAGCTAAATCCATAAGCTAGGGTTGTAGCTCAACCCTAGTGTGGGTAATTGATGGGTCTTGTATTTTAGGGCTAGATTCACTATGAGTGTTTGATATTTGGGCTAATTTCATGTTTAATTACTGAATTAGTGGTTGCAAACACTAGTTTGTGTTTAGTTGACTTGAGCTCTTCTTGAGAAAGAGAGCTTGAGTCTCTGAAATTGGTCCAACAAGGAATTGGGGCGTACTCAAGAGATTGATAGCCTCAATTAAAGGGTTAAACCTCTAGAGAGCAATACCCGACTTGAACCTTGATTGCTTGTGCAAATTTGCATACCCAATTGGTCTTGAGAAAGTCAATTCGAGCAAAATCACTTGAACCACCGAGAGGTGTAGAGTGGGTAAAATCGTACAACGGTTATATCATACTCCCCAAGTATGTCAATCATGCCTTAGACTCAAGTATCCGTCAATTGACCACCTAGGAGAAAGTCACTGCCCTAGTGCCTTTTAAACCATTTGAACAACCCACAACATTTTACTCTTAGCTTATTCTAGTTTAATTTACCATTGTAGTTTGATAAAAGTGGAAGTAAAACAAAAACCCAAAAATGTTTAGAAGTGTAATTTGGAACACATACCCAACTCTAAATTAGATAGATACCCGACTCCAACATCTAGCTCTCTATGGAAATAAATCCCGACCCTAAATCGGGTAAAAGATGCTTCGACCCTCTCTCGCTACTCAATAGTAGTGCAGGGTAGGCGGCGATCAACTTTTTGGCGTCGTTGTCCGGGAGCTAATTGTTTTGGCTATCTATTTAAATAGTTATGTGTATTGTTCTTCTTTACTTCTTTGTTACTAATTCGTTTGTGTCACAACTTAGGTACCAAATGGCAGCGAACAACGCAAATGGCCCTCTTGGAAATGTGATTGCGGGGGAGGAATTAGATGATATCGGAGATGATGAGGTGCCTATTGTACCTCAAGGACAACATAGAGGCAGCCAAGATAATGCTAATGTTAATGACAATATTCCAGACCCTCCTCCGCCACCTCCAAGAGTGGTTCCTAGAGTTCTTCCAAACCAAGGCTATGCAAGTGCTATTGTCCCACCCTGAATCTGGGCGGGTAATTTTCAAATAACCAATGTGATGTTATCCTTACTAGAGCAACGCGGGTACTTCACGGGCGCTGCAAATCAAAATGCTTACAAACATCTCAAGGGGTTCATGGATACATGTTGGGGGAGCAAGCAAACTAATGTGTCCGAGGATGCTCTTAGGTTGAGACTTTTTCCATTCTCAATTAGAGGGAAGGCATTGGAGAGGCTCGAGTGACTTCCCAACCATTCCATCACTAATTGGGATGAGTTGGCAGACAAGTTCATTGAAATTTTTTTCTCACCGGGGCATATGGCTGCATTGAGAGATGATATCTTGGCATTCAAGCAAGAGCCCACGGAACCTTTGCATGAGATTTGGGAGCATTATAGAACAATGGTGAAGGAATGCCCCAACACTGAGGTGATGATCCAACAAACCTTCAACCGGGGCATTAATATAACAAACCAATGCATATTGAACCAACTTGTCAGGGGTAACTTCATGAAGTTGTCGTATAATGAGGCTTGTGACATTCTTGACGAGATGGCTGACACTTCTTCTGCTTGGCAAAGTAGAGACAATGTGCCCAGGGTGACCCCACGGTTACCCATTTGCATAAGGAATTACATGATCATAGGCAGGCTATAGCTGAGTTGACAACTACAATGAACCAACTAGCAAAGGCACAGTTGCAACAAGTTCAAAATCCGCGCCAAGTGAATTCCATGGAGGGTGTTAACATGCTTGTCAACAAAAGAAGTCAAAAAGGGCAACATAACCAAGGGAATTCAGAGCAATTTGATAATGATTGTGGTGGATTTCACAATGATGATTATGATGAACAAAGTGAAGAGGTGCAATACGTGAATAATTATCAAGGCCAAAGAGACAATTCTTCCAACCAATAACAATGGAGACCCCAAGGCAATTGGGGCAATCAACAACAAGGTAATGGTAATTGGGGGAACAACAACTGGGGAAATCAGAACAAAAATCAAAGCAACCAAGGAAATTGGAAGGGTAATAACAACAATTGGGGTGACAATAACAATCAAGGTGGATGGAACAATGGAAACCAAGGAATATGGGGGCAAGGCTTTCAAAGGCCCCCAATGTACCAACAACCGAACAATCTACCGCCATTTCTATCTCAAGGTCCCAGTTCTTCTAGCAATGATATGGGTAGAATTGAAATGATGTTCGAACAGATGATGAAGAAGAATGCGGACTCAGATGCTCAGTTGGCTTCCCACAATACCTCTATCAGGAACTTGGAGGTGCAGTTAGGCCAAATCTCATAGTCTTTAAATACTCGCCCTAAAGGTGCGCTATCAAGTGATACGGTATTTAACCCGAAGGGTGGGAACAATCATGTTATGGAGGTAACAACAAGAAGTGGGAGAGGCGGTGATGTTCAAGCCTCAAAACAAAAGCAGATTGTGGATGATGATGTTGAGTTGCAAGAAGATGAAGTTCCTTTGGTGGTTGAAAATGTGATTGATAAAAATGTGAATGAAGAAGTGAGGATTGATATTCAAGATGTCTAGGTGGAAACTCAAAATGATGTGAACCCGTCAAGGGAACACATAATAGACATGCTGGAGCCGGTTGTGCCTCAAGCCAAGGCTCATTTGCTAAGGTCACCTCCGCCTTATCCTCAAAGGCTCGCGAAGCAGAAAAATGATAATCAGTTTAAAAAGTTCATTGACATGATGAAGAGCTTATCCATCAATGTGCCTTTGGTGGAGGCTCTTGAACAAATGTCGGGCTATGCTAAATTCATGAAGGACTTGGTAACAAAGAAGCGGTCTTTGGATTGTGAAACTATAAATATTACTTACCAAGTTAGTGCAATGGTGCATTCAATGGCCCCGAAGCTTGAAGATCCCGGTGCTTTCACCATTCCTTGCACCATTGGGAGTGGATTTTGCTAAAGCTCTATGCGATTTGGGGGCTAGTATCAGTTTGATGCCCCATTCTGTTTTCAAGAATTTGGGCATTGGGCAGCCAAGGTCGACTTCCATGAGATTACAAATGGAAGATAGAACAATGAAGAGACCATTGGGTATTATTGATGATGTGCTTGTCTGGGTGGACAAATTTATCTTGCCAGCTGACTTTGTGATCTTGGACTGCGAGGTGGACTATAAAGTTCCTATCATATTGGGAAGACCTTTCCTAGCTACAGGGAAGGCCTTAGTTGATGTGGAAGCAGGGGAACTCACCTTCCGGGTGGGTGATGAAAATGTGGTCTTTCATGTGTGCAAATCAATGAAGAAGCCCAATAGTACCGAGGTGTGATCTTTTATGGACCTCGTCACAGCAGTGATAATTGATGACACCAGTGCAATGATTAATGTGGAGGACCCATTGGAGGCCGTATTGTTGAATCTTGATATCAATGAGGATGCAAGCCGAGTGGAATGCCTGAATGTTTTACATGGAATGGGCTTTTACTCTTATGAGCCTAGGAAATTATCTTTGGATCTCGAAAATAGAATGACTCCATCAACAAAACCTTCAATTGAGGAGCCTCCGATATTGGAGTTGAAACTGCTGCCTCCACACCTCAAGTATGAGTTCTTAGGCTCAAATTCTACTTTGCCATTTATTCTTTCTTCTTGCCTTACTAACATGCAGGTTGATGCTACATTGGCGGTGCTTCAAAAGAGGATAAAGGCAATTGGATGGACTTTAGCTGATATTTGGGGAATAAGCCCCGCATTATGTATGCACAAGATTATTTTGGAATATGATGCAAAGCCCTCCTTGGAGCATCAAAGGAGGTTGAACGAGGCAATGCTAGAAGTTGTGAAAAAGGAGGTGATCAAGTGGTTGGATGTTGGGTTTGTTTACCCCATCTCTGATAGCTTTTGGACTTCACCTGTGCAATGTGTACCGAAGAAGGGTAGCATGACCGTGGTTACAAATTCACAAAATGAGTTGATTCCTACAATAATTGTTATCGATTGGAGGGTATGTATGGACTACCGCAAGTTGAATAAAGTGACCCGCAAGGATCACTTTCCTTTGCCTTTTCTTGATCAGATGTTGGATTGACTTGCTGGGCGTGCCTTATACTATTTCTTGGATGGGTATTCTGGGTACAACCAAATCTTGATTTCTCCGGAAGATCAGGAGAAGACCACATTCACTTGTCTGTATGGCATTTTTGCCTTTCTAGGATGCCTTTTGGGTTGTGTAATGCACCGGCTACATTTTAGCGGTGTATGATGCCCATTTTTACCGATATGGTGGAAGACATTTTGGAGGTGTTCATGGACGACTTTAGTGTTGTAGGGGATTCATTTGATGAGTGCTTGAAGAATCTTGAAAGAGTTTTGGCCCATTGTGAAGAAACCAATCTTGTCCTCAATTGGGAGAAATGCCACTTTATGGTGGAAGAAGGAATAATTCTTGGGCATAAAATTTCGAAGCATGGTATTGAAGTAGATAAAGCAAAGATCGATGTAATTTCAAGGCTCCCTCCCCTACATCCATCAAGGGAGTTCGAATTTTTCTCGGGCATGCGGGGTTATACCGGAGATTTATCAAAGACTTTTCGAAGGTAGTGAATCCTTTGTGCAAGTTGTTGGAAAAAGATGCTAAATTCATGTTTGATGAAAAATGTATGTAAGCCTTTGAACTTCTCAAGCATAAGTTGACCACCACTCCTATCATTACCACGCCTAATTGGAGCTTACCCTTTGAGCTCATGTGTGATGCGAACGATGATGCGGTTGGGGCGGTTTTGGGTCAAAGAGTGAACAAAATGTTTCATCCGGTGTACTATGCGAGCAAGACAATGAATTATGCTCAAGTGAACTACACGGTGACTGAGAAAGAACTTTTGGCTATTGTGTTCGCAATGGAAAAATTCCGACCGTATCTTATGGGTGCTAAGGTTATTATTCATACCGACCATGCCGCACTCCGGTACTTGATGACGAAGAAGGATTCCAAATCTAGACTGATGCGATGGGTCTTGTTACTTCAAGAGTTTGATTTGGAGATTGTGGACCGGAAGGGTAGTGAGAACCAAGTGGCGGACCACTTGTCCCGCTTGGAGGAGGAGGGGAGGCCTCATGACGGCCTAAAGATCAATGATTCATTTTCCGACAAACAACTCCTTTCGGTGTCGATGAATGATATGACATGGTTTGCCGATGTTGCTAATTTCCTTGTGACTGGTATAATTCCGTGTGAGCTCTCTTCTAACCAAAGGAAGAAGCTCAAGCGGGATAGTTTGGATTTCTATTGGTATGAGCCGTACTTGTTCAAGATCTGCACGGATGGTGTGATCCGAAGGTGTGTCCCGGAGGAAGAGAAATTGAGTATCTTGGAGGCTTGTCATTCCTCTCCCTATGGTGGCCATCATGGCGGGGCGAGGATGGCTTCTAAAGTTCTTAGCCGTGGGTTTTATTGGCCAACTTTTTTCAAAGATGCGGGTGATTTTGTGAAGAGATGCGACGAATGCCAAAGAGCGGGGGGAATTTTGAAGAAAGATGAGATGTCTCTCAATACCATCCTTGAGGTTGATATTTTTGATGTATAGGGCATTGATTTTATGGGCCCGTTTGTTAGCTCGTGTAGGAACACATACATTCTTGTGGTGGTGGACTATGTTCCAAAGTGGGTTGAAAACATGACGTTGCCCAACAATGAGGCCCGGAGTGTTGTTGCATTTCTCAAGAAGAGCATTTTTACAAGGTTTGGAACTCCTCGTGCAATCATAAGTGATGGGGGTCTCCTTTTTGCAATAGAGCTTTTGACACTTTGCTTTCAAAGTATGGTGTCAATAACAAAGTTTCTACTCCCTATCATCCTTAAGCAAGTGGTCAAGTTGAAGTCTCCAACAGGGAAATCAAAAGCATATTGTCAAAGATGATCAATGCAAATAAGACTGATTGGTCAAAGAAGTTGGATGACACTCTATGGGCTTATAAGACTGCTTACAAGACTCTGATTGGTATGTCTTCGTATCGGTTGGTGTTTGGGAAAGCTTGCCTTCTACCGGTTGAGTTAGAGCACAAGGCCATGTGAGGTTTGAGAAACCTAAATCTTGAATGGGATGTTGCAGCTAATCTTCGTGTGGAGCAGCTTAATGAACCTGATGAATTCCGATTCCATGCCTACTCCAGTTCGTCCTTGTACAAGGATAAGATGAAGTACCTTCATGATAAATATGCTCGTAGCAAAGAGTTAAAAGTGGGTGATTTGGTTCTCTTGTTTAACTCCCGGTTACGTCTGTTTCCAGGAAAGCTCAAGTCAAAATGGAGTGGATCTTTTGAAGTGGTGTGTGTGACCCCGTTTGGTGCTCTTGATTTAAAGAACAAAAATGGTGAAGTTTTCAGAGTGAATGGGCATAGGGTCAAGCACTACTTGGGAAAAATTGATGACAGCCACATTGTGGCACTTCTTCATCTCAAATGATGTGATGGTAACCTGCGTTGTTCCGCGACGTTAAATCAGGCGCTTCTTGGGAGGCAACCCATGTGTTTTTCTTTTTGTTTTTATTTGATTTTCATTGTAGTATAGAATTGATTTTTGGATTAACTGGTTGTGAGATGCTACATGATTGTGTTGATGCAATGCAGGACATAGTGGAAAAAGTGTTCAGGTCTATGAAGTTGTCAATGCGGATGTACTACATTCAGTGCGGACCGCACTGGTGGAAGGTGAAATATCGACCTCTCTGAAGTTTGCCACTGCGGCCACACTATATTTTGTACAGTCCGCGGTGGACCACTGCGGCCGCATGACATTTTGTGCGGACCGCAGTGAGTTGCCTTCTCAAACTTAAATCAAGTTGTGTGATGCGCACCGTAGTCGATTTTGTGCGGTTTGCATTGGTTGGTAAGACTGGGCCCCAGGTCCTTTTCTATAAATAGGGCCTGAGACCCTCCTGTTACACTTTTCGAACTCTTGACTCTCAGAAATAGTAAATCACTATTCATCTGCTCATTTACTTGAAATTAACTGCTTGGAAACATTAATCTTCATTTCATCTCACATCTGGTAATTTAACTTCTTTTTAATTGCTTTAATTTTGTCATTTTCCTTTTGCTTTTTTTTCTTGTCTTTTATTTTGTTCCTCCCATAGTTTCTTCAATTTGGTTAGGTTAGGGTAATTAATTCTTTGATTAAAGTAGAATTAGGTGGTTAAAAACAATGGGCAATAACTTAGGAACCTTACTAAGGTGAAATATTGGACTTAAAATGAAATGATTTTAAACCCTAAGTTAGTGTTGTAGCTGGGCACCCAGTGCGGACCGCGGTCGATTTTGTGCGGTCCGCGGTGCCCTTTGTGCGGTCTGCAATAACATTTTGTGCGAACCGCATTGCTGAAAGTCCTGAAGGTTGATCTTCGAGGACCGCGTCCGCATTGCATTTTGTGCGGTCCACAGTGTCTCAATTCGGACCGCATTGCCTTTTTGTGCGGTCTGCAGAGCAATTGTTCAGAGAGTGGGTAGTCTGAACCCCACCTCTGTGCGGGCCACATTGATATTTTGTGCGGACCGCATTGGCCTTTGTGTGGCCGCACTCCATTTTGTGCGGTCCGCTGTGTGATTTCTGTAATTGTCTACAACCTTTATTCTTCTGCAACTGTGAACTTAATTGAATTCACTGATACTAACAAAGCATACCTGAACTTGTTTGCAGACAATGGTGAAACAAAGGGGCAAGGGCTCTAAACAACCAGGTAGAGGAGAATCCTCCCGGGGAGGGAAATTGAAAATGGTAAGATTGACTGTTCAAGCCCGACAAAACATTAAAAACATGAGGAAGATGATTAAAGCTGCTGATAGGGCCATTGACATGTTTGGGAGTGAGTACGAGCCCTCTCAGGAGATATCTTCAGACTCAATCCCAGAGTACATCCTTGACTGGCCGGAAAGAAACAGACTAAGAGACACTCCTCCCACTTCCCCTACTGCCCAAGCATCAGTAAATGTATCTTCTGGGTCATTTGAAGGCTCAGCTGAAGGCGGTGAGGATAAATACTCCACCTTTCACACAGCTTTATTATCCGGAGAGGGTGCAGTAGGAGACGATGAGGAAGTAGGAGAAGAAGGAGAAGTAGGAGGAGGGGGTGAACGTCAGGTTGGCGAGGCTGCGAGAACTAGGAAACCGGAGGTGTGGAAAGACCGATTTGTCAGTGAGGTATCTTATCACAAGTTTAGGGAATGGTGGCCGGTGAGGAAATTAATCTCGGAGAGGAGTTTTGTGGATAGGGACTTACTGCCTCAAAACCCCAATGTGATGAGGCAGTTTAGGGAGAGAGTTGGCTAGGAGTATTTCTTGAACAACTGTGAGGATGCAAACGAGCACCTGGTCAAGGAATTCTATACCAATGTTGCCCACATAAAAAAGGGCATAAAAGTGACCAAGGTGCGAAATCTGAAGGTGCTTTTTGACGGGAAAACAATAAATGATACCTCGGCTTTGATGAGGAGGATGAGGAACTATATATGGCAAAGATGGAAT
Organism: Nicotiana sylvestris; assembly: GCF_000393655.2. Taxonomy (NCBI): domain Eukaryota; kingdom Viridiplantae; phylum Streptophyta; class Magnoliopsida; order Solanales; family Solanaceae; genus Nicotiana; species Nicotiana sylvestris. The sequence goes on along the minus strand of NC_091062.1, from coordinate 95,392,123 downwards.
TGGGCGATAAAGTCCGTTCTGGTTGGCACAGTATCTGGCAATCCTAGGTACCACCCCCGATTGGATAAATACGGGAGTGAAAATTTTGAGAAGAAGTCTGAATTTTGAAGCCAAGGGGTGGGAAACATTTGTGTGTAGCAGATTGGACCCCACTACTCATGATAACTCCCTCCCTCTTCATCGGGAAGTTTTGGTGGCATCGATCATGGCGGGGACCCGATTAATGTCGGGAAGGTAATGTCTCGGGTAATCACACTTGTAGGCAATGAGCATGACAGAAACTACCATTTCCCCAGCTTCTTAACTATGTACTTCAGGGACCTCAAAGTTGAAAAGAGGCCATTTGATATCAAGGTCAAAGTGAGGGACCCATTCTCTTGGTACAACATGCAGGGGGATGAGAACCCAATGAGCAAGAACTTTAAGGGAACAGCTACTGCTCCAACTGGCCAGTCTGAAGAGCCAGTTGTGGTAGTGGCTCCTGCTCTGCCTGCCTCCACCTCCACAGACATTCCTCCTAGCCCATCCACCTCAGCAGATTCGGAGATACCCTCTTCCCGAGCTTACCCAGTGACTGCCCACCGACTAAGCTAGACTCTTCTTAGTATCAACAACTGGATGCAGACAGCGTCATCCAAGTTGTCTATCCTCACTACCACAGTAGAGGCTCAATCAGCTCCTCCACCTCCAGAGGTCCCATAGTCCATAGAGGATGCCCTCAAGGAGATCCTATCCAACCAAAAGAAAATCCTCGACACTCAGAAGGTGCTCACAGATGCAGTTGATTCACACAGCAAGGCTATCAAGGAGCTTGCTAAGGAGCACAAGAAGTTGAGGAAGACGCGGGCTTCCAAGGAGTCCGTAAAGGCGCTGAGGGTTGATGTTGACAGGATGAAGGCAGATCATTTGCCTTTAGACTTATTACTACAGGACCCAGTAGCAGCAGCTCATCCCCATCCTGAGCAGTCCTAGAGGTCTCCCAAGAGGAAGAGGATGATTCCTAGAGTGGAATATGCAGTGATCCAGTTGGCAGACCCACCGGAGGCCTCCTCCAGTCAGCCACAAGATGCACCTCAAGACCCTGTCTAGGTCCAAGCCCAGGTCCCAACAGTAGAGCAGCAGGCTATAGGGAACCAGTCTGAGGTTCCCGAGCATAGTGAGGACACAGGGACCACTCAGGAGCCCATGCAGGCAGACGGGCCATAGGGAGTCTCTATATCCTTTTTCTTTTTCTTTTTGGTGCTTATTTAGTTTAGTTGGTATTGGGGACAATGTCAGCTTTCATTTGAGGGGGTAGGCCCTACTTTTATGGATTTGGATTACTGTATATATTTGACAATTTTTATGTTTTCTTTATTTTTCATCTTTGGATTGTATATAATTTTAACATTTCGTTACATTTATCGTACTTTTATTTTACTTTGGGTCTGTATATAAAGTTATGTTACATTATAAATATTCATCCTATCTATGGTATATTAGACAAATCCCCCCTTGTATATATTCATTTTACTTTCCACAATTTTTCGTTCTTAGCTTCTTATTGATGTTCGTAGCTTCGTGTTTTGAAAGTTTGCAATAAGCCTTTGGTTTTTTTAATGTCACGGTTCTTTCCAAAGGTGGAGTTTATGTGAACCGGGTGGCTCTTCCCAATGCTGGATGGCGTGATAACCTTCTTAAGGGTTTGAGTCCGTTTTTCTTTTTGTTTTTAGTAGTTAGTGGTTAAGGGTACCTCAAGCAAAGCTTCACTTGGGCCTAACACATTTGCCTTTGATCTTATGGTCAAAAACAAATTGTTGTGTTTAGGATGGTGAAAGTCGTGACTTTGAGACTCTTGTGTTGACCGATAATCATCAAGTGATTTTCGAGGCCATTGTGTGCTCAAAACTTATATAAGGTCATTTTGGGCCCCCGACTCTGTGTCTTTAGCAATCCCATAGCTTGTGTGGCGAGAAATTGCATTGCAAGTCCAAGTCCCGAGCCATTGGTCTAGAACTTACCCTGAATGTTTGTTGAGGTGAAATCCTAAGTGAATTTTGACTTGAGACATGATTATAGCCTCTCCTTAGTCCAAATAATAGCTTGAACACTTTCATAACCTACCAATGATAAGATCCCTAGTCAACTCTGTTGAGCCTTAGACCTTTTTCCTTCAAGAACCATGATACAAGCCTATATCCGTTCTAAAAGAGACCCTCTCTTAGCACCCGATCTTTCCTTTAGCATATGGTAAAAGTATAAGTTTGGGAGAGACGAGGATTGCAACAAAGTGGTAAAAAGGCAAAAAAATGAAGAAAAGGAATGTCAATGAAAAATAAAGAAAAGCAAAAGGACAAAAAGAATATTCAATGTGAAAAAGAATAAAAAGGGATTCAAGAAAAGCAAAGAATAAAAGGTGTGGAAAGTTGAAAAAGGGGAAAAGGTTTTAAATGTATAAAAAAGAGTGACAGTGTGTCTTTCTAACCCCTTAGAAAGAAGTGAAATGACTCAAAGAGTCAAGGGAATGTGTGCCAAATGAAAGAAAAGAAGTTCTTAAGGGAAGATGGAACCTACTTAGACCAAACATTACCTACCCTAAACCAAATGCCTTCTCTATGTCTCCACAAAAGCCCTATATGATCTTGAGTTGAATGAAACTTACATTAGTGGTGACTCATATAAGGGGCAAGCATATGGTACTTAGAGCCGGACTCGTGACTTTTCCTTGAGAGAGATGAGTGATTTTCCCTTAACCTCGTTCTAAGTGACACTATTCTAAAGGTGAGGTTTGCTTAGGGAGTGTTGAGGATATATGAGTTTGGGTTCCACAATGACCAAAGTAATAGAAAGAGTTCTTTGATGTGTTGAGTCAACTCTTGATGCTCTTGTGTCGCACTTAATCCATGGTGTTTCAAGGAGGAAATGTTGTTAATTATTCATTTGTATTGAGGACAATTGTTAGTCCCAATTGATGCTAGATGAGGTTACTTTAGGACAACTGAATTTTCTGGTATTTTCACTTGAGGGGTGGGTCATATTTTGTTGCTTGAGGACAAGCAAAAGCTTAAGTTTGGGGGAGTTGATAACTAGGGATTTTGCTACATTTTATACTCCTTCTTGCTTAAGTTTTGATTAGAAATGTGTACAAAATAGTCCCAAAGGCTCACAAGTTGTCTTTAATTGCAGGTTTGATCAACAAAGTGACAAGATGTCAAAGATCAGCTCAAAAAGGAGTGAAACTTGCACAAGTATCAAGGCAAGACAAAGCTCAGGCAAAACAAGGCCAGTGCGGTCGCACACCATTCTGTGTGGTCCGCACAAGTGAGGTTCAGAGAGTATGCAACTCAGGAAAATCAGGCAATATGGCCACATGCGATTTAATGCAGTACGCATTAAAGTTACTGCGGTCGCACTCGATTTAGTGCGGTCCACACAACCAAGGATCAGAGAGTTGCTATTTTTGGAGATTGAAGCCAATGCGGTCCGCGCTCCATTTCATGCGGACCACACTAGAGGCCATCGCGGCCGCAGTCCATCTTGTGCGGTCTGCATTGCCCCAGTTCAGAGAGTTCGATTTTCAAGTCTAGAGCCTTAGTGAGGCCACACGTGATTTTGTGCGGTCCGCACTAACCCCGCAGGGGTATTTTGTTCAGGTTTTTTAGCTTAGTATAAATAGCTTCTTTTCCCATTTTTAGGTCATCAGATATATTTAGCTGAGAGTTGCGCTCGTGGGTTCAAATATTTTAGCTATTTTTGGGCAATTTTATCTATATTTCAACATTGAATCTTCTTGTTTATCTTAGTAATTAATTAATATGAGTTTTTCTTCATCTATTTCTTGCTTTTCTTCTTTAATTATGAGTAGCTAAATCCATAAGCTAGGGTGGTGGCTCAACCCTAGTGTGGGTAATTGATGGGTCTTGTGTTTTAGGGCTAGATTAACTATGGGTGTTTTATATTTGGGCTAATTTCATGTTTAATTGCTAAATTAGTGGTTGCAAACACTAGTTTGTGTTTAGTTCACTTGAACTCTTCTTGAGAAAGAGAGCTTGAGTCTCTGAAATTGGTCCAACAAGGAATTGAGGCGTACTCAAGAGATTGATATCCCCAATTAAAGGGTTAAACCTCTAGAGAGCAATACCCGGCTTGAACCTTGATTGCTTGTGCAAATTTGCATACCCAATTGGTCTTGAGAAAGTCAATTCGAAAAAATCACTTGAACCACCGAGAGGTGTAGAGTGGGTAAAATCGTGCAATGATTATATCATACTCCCCAAGTATGTAAATCATGCCTTAGACTCAACTATCCGTCAATTGACCACCTAGGTGAAAGTCACTACCCTAGTGCCTTTTAAACCATTTGAACAACCCGCAACATTTTACTTTTAGCTTATTCTAGTTTAATTTACCATTGTAGTTTGATAAAAGTAGAAGTAAAACAAAAACCCAAAAATGTTTAGAAGTGTAATTTGGAACACATACCCAACTCTAAATTATATAGATACCCGACTGCAACATCTAGCTCTATGTGAAAATCGATCCCAACTCTAAATCGGGTAAAAGCTGTTTCGACCCTCTCTCGCTACTCAATAGTGGTGTAGGGTACGCCGCGATCAGCCATCACTACCAGGTCTGAGTTTTGGGTCGTGACAAGTTGGTATCAGGGACTAGGTTACATAAGTCTCACGAGTCATGAGCAAGTTTAGTAGAGTCTCACGGATCGGTACAGAGACGTCTGTATTTATCCTTGGGACGCTGCAGAACCTTTAGGAAAAACTTCACATTCTGGAATTCTTATCGTGCATCCTTGATTCAGCTCGAAAAGTAACTCTTTGAATTCCTTCCACGCGTTCATATGCGCGCAAGAGCGTGTGGTATTAGATGTGCATTGATGGCTTGTGATTCCCTGATCGAGGGGCAAGATGTGATCTCTATGTGTTGATGTTGGGCCAATCCAGAGGACTCGAGGCCAGATTTTTGCCTATAGCTCAAGAACTGAGGTGTTAATTGTGTGAGCAAGTGTTTTTGAACTTATACATTCGGTAATGCCCTATTGGTAGAAGTGATGGCTGAATGGCTACGTAATGAGTATGTTATGGTTGCGAGATGTATCCATATGATTTGAAAGCGACAAGAAGGGTCTGCTGGAGGTTAGAAGAACTATTAGGTGCTTGATTTCCATCTTGATTTGAGGATAGCCCCAAGTTATGGGTGTGTGAAGAATCTTTTCATGTGTCCTAGTTGGGAATGAAGTAAATTTCATGTTGTGATATGAGTTCAGACTCAGGAAGATTAAGTAACTACGTAACGTTTAAGACGGTGGCAGGTATATAGAAATGCCAGTTTGAGGCAAAGCAGGTGGATTACCTCCTGCGGAGTGTTCTAAGGTTGTGTAATCCTTATGTTGTCTGTTAGAAGATCTCATTTATAAGTGAAATATATGTATTGCAATTTAAATTTGGGTATCTTAAGAGAGTGGGTTTAACTGTTACGAGAGTGAATGCAAGATTTGCATAAGAGTTAAAGTACCAGATGGTTTGTGTTTCACAAGCTTATGAATGATTGAGTTTAATCTCACTATGGCATTATGATAGCAATAGAGTATATACGTTATGAGTTATTGAGTGTGTTTTGATTTATGGCTTCGAGCCAAGTGGGGGAGTCTGCTATTGATTAGTTGATTGCACGGTAATGTACTATGTTGGTTCCAGTTTGAGGCGTGCGGGTGAATCAGTTATGGCTTACGGAGATTGAGACCGAGGATGGCTAAAGTAAAGGAAAAATTTTGACAAAGGTTATGTCATGCTTCATAGGTGTATAAGAATCATGGAATGTCTTGAGTTGTTGTTGGTAATGGATGTTCGGTGCATAGAGCAGGAAGTTGCTTGGTTGTTCTAGGATGAGGTTACATTCTGTGATGTTGGAGTGCTATTGAGGCACGGGTGGTTCTGTTTGTTTGATCAGGCTAATTGTAGTTTGAATAGAGTGAATGACTCTCGAGAATGGTTCTAATGTGTTCAAGATTTTACATATAACAATTGGGTATTTTCAAGTTGTATATGTGGCTAGAAATTGAGTTTCATTGGAAGATGTCAAGACTTGTGGTATTTCTATATCAATTATGGAATTCTATATATCAGTATTAGGAAGGTGAAGGTAATGGCTTTGGATTCGTAGGAAGTCTCTTCAGGGTAAGCATTATAAACATGGTGTTGTTGGGAATTCTAGAGAGTGTTTAGCGGCTTATAGACCGTAGGACGGTGTGGCTTTATGCTTGGGTCTCGTGTGGTAAGTTTGGGTTGAGAAATTGTGATGTTATAGTAAAAAGGAGTATCAAATTGAAGGTAAATCAGAAGGGAACTCGGATAGATGGATAGCTTGGTAGTAGGCCGAGTCGGTAAGGTAAGGATATGATTAGTTCTTGGTAATGAGTTTCTACAGGTGTTTCGCGGCAATTCTTTTGGGTTTTGTGACATGCGTAGCTCGGTTGAGTTAGAAGGACTCAGCCCTGACAATTTAGAGTTGTCCAAATGGAATTCAGAGAGTTCTAAGTGGTTTCACCATAGTTAGAGGGGTATATTTTTCCTATTGGCGTAAGGAGCATGGGATGTATAGTGATTTTCCTCTAGATGGGATCAATGGGAAGTTCTTGGCTGGTTGAGTAAGTAGTTGCTTGTAGCTCGGAGTGGTTTGCAAAGTTCTCGTAATTATCATTTGGGTGGTATAGTATATATGGTATGTTATATGGGGTTGAGGTTTGATGTGTAAGGTCACGGCTCAGTTTTGAAAGAAAGGTCATAAATTCTTAGATAGCATAGGCAGCTTCAGGTGACTAGATAAATGAGATCACTGATTGGTGTGGCTTGATGAGGGTATAACATTTCAGAAAAGGCGATGTGTTCCAGTTAAGGATGTTTTATTGGTATTGCGGCACTATCTTGTCTGATCGACGGATGATATTTGAGTTTGCTTGGTGGCTTAGAAGAATTATAGGTGTACCTCTCATGAGATGATTGAGTACTAGAGGTGTGTTATATATGCGAGCGACGGAATTGGGATCAGATATGGTAATTCGTGTTCTTTATGGACTTGGAAACTAGAAGTTCTCATATACAGGTTAGCTCGTGGTTGTGGACGGCAAAGATGTGGATAAGTTAGTCAGATGATAGTGTGTGCTATGATTCAGTCATTGTGAACCTTCGGAGGATTATTTATCTGTTGTGTGTGGATAGAGTTGATGTGTGGTTCATTGGTAGACCTATATGGATGTGTGTTTTGCATCGAGACGGCTTTGTTAACTTCAAGTTGCTATTAGTAAGGGATGTGTTGATTCGGTTGTTATTGAGCTATTAGTAATCAAGGGGATCTATGAGTTACCTTTCCTATTGCGAGCCGTTAGGATTTGTTGGTTATAGGCACATGTGGTGCGGTGTTATTAAGGCCTTTTAGTAGAATTAGAGCGGTAAGAGCATTGGCTATTGCTCGGTGGATGGCGTATCGGTTATGTCCTTTCGAGTAGTGTGGTGTTATATAATTGCCTCACGGTGGTTATGATGATTTCTTTGGTTTTAGACATCATATTTCACACGGTTGTCAATTTTGAGCATAGTAACTTAAGATGTCTCATGTGGACCAGTGTTTGGGTGAGGTCGCGCATTGGAGCGAAGCTATGTGGAAGTATGATCCTGCGGGTTAGATTCGTGTATTCTGTTTCTACAATGTGTGGCGGATTCTCAGCCTTGCGTTGTGGTGGTACTGGTGAGCTTGCGGTACAGCTCTTTCATTTGAGTCATTTTCATGATTTGAGTAAGTTCGGATTGTGGATTATTGGTGCAAGGATTGCACAAGTCGTAGCTTTAGTCTGTATTGATGTGTCAATGTCACCAGAGTAGCTGTGTTGGATTAGATGAGATCGTCAGGATCTTTAATGACTGCAAATGGATTTGATTTCAGCGTGTTGGAAAGATAACATCAAGGTTCAGCGCAGAAATTTGCTATGGTCTTTGCCAAAGGAGAAGTGGCTTCATGAATGGTTGATCTGAGAAAACAGTTATGGCTTACTGCATGTTTCATTTATAATTGGCAGTATATGAAAGTGTTGGAATGAGACTTTAGTTGATAAGAGATTTCCTATCGATATTCGGTTGTTATGTGCAGCTGTTTTGATTAGAAGTTATCGCTGCAAGCATTTGAGTTATGTGGCATATCATGTAATTGCACCGAGGTTGCGGGTATGGGTTGTTACAGCTTGTTCGGGCTTAGTCAGAGTATAGATGTGAGATTTTGATCTTGTGGATGATTTCAGAAGTGGAAATGTGGTTCTAAAGTTCATGGGCTCGGTTGGATAGTGAAATCTCAGTTACATTGTGTTATCGGACCTATACGAGATAGGGTGACGTGGGATCACCCCCTGGTATGTGCATGGTAAGGTTATTCAATGATTGGTTGGCTTTTGGAACAACTCTGGCATGTTCAAGGACGAACGTATGTTTAAGTGGGGGAGGATGTAACGACCCGACCGGTTGTTTTGAGCTTTTGCACCTTGCTCGTCACTTCTCGGGCATGACTTGCCCCGTGTGATGGATTATGACTTTTGTAAATCATTGGTTTTGGTTTTCAGGGTAATCAGGATGAATTTGGAAGAAATAGTTCTTAGTTTGAAGCTTGAAATTTGAAAGGTTTGATCGAGATTTGAATTGTTGGTATATGATCTTGGATCGGTATTTTTATGATTTGGTTAGCTCCTTTAGGTGATTTGGGACTTAAGAGCGTGATCAGAATGTATTTTGGAAGTCCGTGGAAGGTTTAGGCTTGAATTGGCGAAATTGAAATTTTGGCATTTTCTGGTAGATAGGTGTGATTTTGATATAGAGGTCGGAATGGAATTTCGGAAGTTGCAGTAGCTCTGTTGTGTCATTTGTGACGTGCGTGCATAATTTCAGGTCATTTCGACGTGGTTTGCTTGGGTTTTTTTATCAAAAGCGTTATTTGGATGTTCTTGAAATTCTTAGGCTTGAATCCGATGTGATTTTGGTGTTTTGATGTTGGTTTGGGCGTTCCGAAGGTTGGAACAAGTTTGAATGAGGTTATGGGATATGTTGTCATGTTTGGTTGAGGTCCCAAGGGCCTCGTGTGAGTTTCCGGTGGTCAATCGGACCATTGCATGTTGTTTGGAATTGCAGAAAATTGCTAATCAGTGTTGCAGAGAAATGGCTTTCGTGTTCACGAAGGGTTAGCTGGTGAAGGCTAGAATTTTAGCCTTTGCATTCGCGAAGGGCTGATTGTTTGGGCATCGCATTCGCGGGTGAATCTACGCGTTCGCGTAGAGTAATTTGGTCAGCTGGGCTTGAGGCATTTTAATTCATCGCGTTCGTGAGTGGTGTAACGCGATCACGAAGGTTTAGTCTGAGGAAGCATCGCGTTCGTGATTGGCAGGTCGCGAAAAGGAAATTCTGGTCAAAGTTATTTTGTGCTTCGCGAACACGAGGCTTTGACCATGTTCGCGAAGAAGGATTTCAGGCCTGGGTAGAATGTTTAAATAGTCGTCTTGTCCGCGATTTTGGGGTTTATTTCCACCATTTTTGGTCGTTTTTGGAGCTTGTTGAAAAGGATTGAAGAGAGATTCAAGGGGAATCGCATGGAGGTAAGATTTATGGACTTTATACTCATTTCTTATGTGAATTCTACCTAATTAATCATGGAACTTAAGCCTAGTATTGAAGAACTAGGGCTTGTAATTGGAGACCTAGAATTTGGGATTTGAGGGGCCATTTGAGGTCCGATTTTGATGTTCCTGATATGTATAGACTTGTGAGAGGATGAGGATTCCATTGGTGTTAACTTCGTCGGATTCCAAGACGTGAGCCCGGGGGCCGGGTTTGAGCAATTTTGGGATTTTGATGTAAATTGGATATTTTCGAGTGGGCTTTGTTCCCTTAGCATATTTTAATAGTTATGTACTGATTGTGGCTAGATTTAGAGCATCCGGAGGTCGATTCGTGAGGGCAAAGGCATCGTAGGCTAGAGTTTGGACCGGATCGAGGTAAGTAATGATTGTAAATGTTGTCCTGAGGGTTTGAAACCCCGGATTTCACATCGTTCTGCTACTTTGAGGTGATGCACACGCTAGTTGACGAGCGTGAAGTCATGCACCGTTGGGGATTGTGACTTGGTCCGTCCCGTACGACTGTTAAGTCGCGTATTTGATTTGAAATCTTATGATATCCCATATTTTAGAGATTGATATTATATTTTGGGTTGTATGCCATGTTTGGGGCCTTGTGCCGACCTGTTGAGACCCTTAGGGGTATTTTTACTATTTTTCCTCACTCTATTTGTTTTGAAAGCATATCCTCAGTCATGTTTTACCTATTTATTGTTTAAATCTTTTTTATTACTTTACTTCTTAAAATATAAAAATTGTCTGGTCTGAGTTCCATGTTTTACTGATGGTCCAAGTGAATGTGAGGATGATGACTGAGATAGACCGAGGGTCTGATTGTGAGGTTGATGACTGAGATAGACCGAGGGTCGGATTATGAGGTTGACAACTGAGATAGATTGAGGGTCTGATTTTGAGGTTAATGACTAAGAGAGGTCGAGGTCCTGGTTGTGAGGATTATATATTTATGGATCGGGCTGCACGCCGCAGCAATATAGATGGATCGGGCTGCACGCCGCAACGATATAACGCTTGGGCTATAGGAGCCCCTCCAGAGTCTGCACACCCCTAGTGAGCACAGTCGACTATATATATGGATCGGGCAGCACGCAGCAGCGATATATCTATCGAGCTGCATGCCACAGTGATATATGGATCGCGCTGCATACCGCATCAATTACTATATGGTATCTATTGAGTGTGAGTGCTGAGCGTGAGCACTGACCGGTAAGAGTTAGCCATGAGTGACTGAGAGACTTGCCCGAGGGGCTATATATATACATGTACATGAGTGATGCTTTGCCTGAGGGGCCTGTTTATGAACTTACTGTTTTTCACTCCTCCTTAAAGTGAGCTTTTATCGAATATGTTGATTTAATTACTACTTTCACTCATCTTTAGATCGAGCCTCTATTGAAAATATTGAGCAAATGCTTTAAACAACTTTCATTCAAACTGAAGTTTTTAAGTTATGAAATAGGTATAAATTTCTATTTTGCCCGAGGGGCTATATACGAACTATGTTTTGACCAAGGGGCCGATTATTGTTTTCATCTCTTTTATTATAAATGGTATTGAACCCCTACTGAAACTGTTGGAAAGCATTTTCAGATGATTTTTACCAAAATCTGGATTTAAATGAGACAATTGACTCGTATTCGGATTTGAAAGATTGTAGTGCTTATCGAGTTTATCATAAATGTGGATTCATCATTTCCTACTGCTCAGTCTTTATTTACTCTTATTAGTTACTGGGTTGGAGTACTCACATTACTCCCTGCACCTCATGTGCAGATTCATGTATTTCGTAACCCGGTAGTGGGTGTTGATTGCTCAGACGCAGAGTCATTAGAGTTAGCAAGGTGGATGCACGACGTTCGCAACACTGCTTCCTTCCTCTCATTTTTATTACTGTACTTAGTATATTTTTGACTATTTTTGTTATATTCAGACCTTGGTAGATGCTCATGACTACTGACACCCTGATGTCGGGCTTGTATGTTATTTCCGCACTGTTCATTCAGACTTATATTATGAAATATTTGTTAAATTAAAGGCTTAAAAATGACTCTTAATGATTAAAGGGTTAAAGTGGGTATTGTGTCGGCTGGCCTTGTCTTCACGAGAGGCCTCATCACGACCAAGTCTGAGTTTTGGGTTGTGACATAATGATAATAGAGCTCAAGCTAGTTACCTCAATGAAAACCCTTGAATCCCCTTCAAATATCACCCCAAAATCTCCACGGTCCGACTTGGAAATGGTGGAAATGAGCAAAAATTTGTGAAGTCTTCTATTTATAGGTTCTGCCCAGGCTTTTCGCACCTGCGACTCAATATGCGCACCTGCGGTGCTGCTTTTACACAAAAATCTCCACATCTATGGAAAATCACTTAAATACCCATCTCTGCACTTGCACACTCTCTCCGCTTCTGCGACCTCGCAGGTGCAGAAAGACCTCGCACCTGCACTGCCAGACCTCCTCTCTTCCGCTTCTGCAGGTAACTACTCACTTCTGTGGGCTCACAGATGCGTACAACCAGTTGCACCTGCGGTCTTTCCCAATCCAATACACTTCCGCACCTGCATCCATCCTGCTGCACCTGTGGCGTCGCACCTGCGGCAATACGCTTGCAAGTGCGATTGCAGCAGCAACAGGCCAACTTCAGCAATTCTCCAAACTTCATACTTGATCCGTTAACCACCCAAAACACACCCGAGGCCCCTAGGACCTCAACCAAACATACCAACAAGTCATATATCAACATACGAACTTAGTCGAACCTTCAAATCACTCCAAACAACATCAAAATACCAAATTACACTCAGATTCAAGCCTAAGAACCTCTAAATTTCCGAATTTCACAAACGATGAAACCTACCAAACCAAGTCTGAATGATCTCAAATTTTGCACAAAAGTCATAAATGACACCAAGGACCTACTCCTACTTCCGGAAATCCAATCCGACCTCGATATCAAAATTTTCACTACCGACCAAAATCGCAAAATTTTTAACTTTCGCCATTTCAAGTCTAATTCTACTACGGACCTCCAAATTACATTCCGGGCGCGCTCCTAAGTTCAAAATCACCTAACGAAGCTAACGGAGCCATCAAAATCCAAATCTGAGGTCGTTTGTACATAAGTCAATATCCGGTCAACTCTTGCAACTTAAACCCTCTCATAAGAGACAAGTGTCTCAATTCACTCCAAAATCACTCCAAACCCGAACCAACTAACCCGGTAAGGCAAAATAAAGACGAAGAACAAAAAAGAAGCAGGAAATGGAAAAACGGGACTATAACTCTGGAAACAACCGGTCAGGTCGTTACACGAGCGAAGTGCGAATGCTCAAAACGATCGGTCGGGTCGTTACAGTTTGGTTGCTAGTTATAGTTATGTAGGTACTAATAATGAAGGAATTAGTTATGTAGGAATTAATTATGCAAGATTTAGTTATGCAAGAATTGGCTATGTTGCTCGGACTATCTGGAAATGTCACCGAATGTGCGTCAGATCTTCAAAAATAGTGTATTTTTTGGTGATCCAACACATGTTCAGCATTATTTTGGAGAGTCCGCATGCAATATGTAATCTGAATTTATGCATGATTTATTTATATAGGGATTAGTCGTGTAAGAATTAGTAATGCATGAATTAATAATTTATGGATTGTAATGTAGAGATTATTTTTGTTGAATAAAAATGAGGGTTTTTTTGGGTTATTGACTGCTTAATTCATGTATTACTAATACATATAGTAGTTGTTCCATATTCTACCTTACATATATATCATACATAAATTTATTGCATAACTTGTCATGTATTACATATTTTCTAAATGGAGAAAGCAACCAAACATGACATATGTTATGCAGAAATTTATGCAAGTTAGGAAGAAAACAACCAAACATAGTATAACTTATGTTGAATTTTATGCCGATTGAATATAATTAAACAACCAAGCAATATATAAGTTAATACATGATTTTATACATGTATTATGGTATTTACACTTCGTACTAAACCACAACTTACAACTTGTTTGGATGGTTGTTACCCATTGTATCGTATCATATTGTTACTTTAAATACAATGTTTGTTTTGATTGTTACTTAAATTTTATTGTATCGTATCGTTAAATCGTTATCTCACACTCCCAAAGCAAATTTTGCTTTTTTCTTTCATTTGCCTTTCCTGCATCTTTCTTTCTATCCATAGGTCGGCTTCGCGCAGATAGATCTTTGCCGGGGGAGATTGGTGCCCCTTGAGGTATGCCCTTCCGGTGGGTTGTTCCTTTATCTGTCTTTTCCATTCAGTGCCCGCACTGCGTCAGTTACATAACGATGAAATGTGTCACTTTATGTAGCGACCAATTTGTTGTGGTCGCGTCGTTACCTTGTCTTTTCTCTCAATCTCACTCTTTATTATTATTAAATTATTTTATTTTATCATTTACCCTACTTTTATATATAGTAATTTTACCTTGTATTATAATTTTTTTTTTATAATGTTGCAAGTTTATTCTTCATATTGCTGGTGCGTGATATCATGAAACGATGACAAACGACACAATCTATCCAAACATTGTATTTATCAAACGATACAGTACAATACAATACAGTACGATACGATACATTATGAAACGATGCGTAACAACCATCCAAATAAGCTGTTAGGAGTTAGGACTGATCGTTTGTCCGCTCATGATCTTTCCCCACCCAAAGAAAAGAAAGTTCAAATAAAAACTTTTGAGTCATTTATTTTAATAAGAAAAATTATTCATAGCCAAAATTATATAAAATTGAAATGTTAATACGAAAAAATTAAGGAAAAAATGCAGAAAAGGGAAAGAACAGAAAAGATGAATGTTAATAATAGCATCCAGTCTGTATCAATCAATGCAATGTTATGGTACGTATGGATGTGTGTGTATATATATATATATTTGTCATTTGATGAATATGTTGGGCAGATTTTTTGATAAGATATAAATTACCACTTCTTTTTCCTCGTGCCCCATTGCGATGCCATGACAAATATGGGGTTTATTTTTTATTTTTTATTTTAGTTTCTTCTGATTATATATAAGAGGTGACAGAATGTTAGTAGAAGTATTTTATATTATATGTGACAGAAGATGTTGATGTCAAGGTCGTTACCTGGGCATGCTTAAACAAGTAGTTTTTAATCTGCATCCATCCCATATCTGCCAGTCTTGCAGTCATGCCATTTCTTATCCTATACTCATTCCAAAAGGTATGTAGAATAAGATATGAACAAAAAGGGTGACACCTTGCTAATTAGAGCAGCTTCTATACAAATGACAGAAGATCCACCCACCATCAGTATCATTCCTTTTCTAATGCATGTCTATATTTTGGCAAAGGAGCTAGCTGCTTGTATATTTATGATCCATCTCTTTATTTGATGTTCATAATTATCTTTCTTCCTTTTTTGTCAAGGATAGCACCGTCAACGAAATTAATTAGATCTAAATGTTGGGGACTACAGAGTTCAACTTACATTTGAACTGTCCAATTCAAAAAAAAATTGATAAAACATGAGAACTACTATCTGACAGCGGCTCTGATATTAGTCTATTACTTCTCTAGTTAAGCCAGCTCAAAAAATATTTTACCATGAAATAATATTGTTTGTTTTGAATCGTACCTACACAATTTTTACTAAAGGTAACAACAACAAATTCAATGGAATCTCACAAGCGGGGTCTGGGGAGGGTGTTATGTATGTAGACTTTACCTTCACCTTATGAAGGTGGAGAGGGTGTTTCCGATAGACCCTCGGCTCAAGAACAATAAAAGGAAGCAATAACTAAATAATAGCAACAACAAGGTTAAAAGCAACGGAAGCAAATGACAAAATATGTAACGAGACTAGTGTAACTACTGGTAATAGTGACGCACTATGTAATAACAAGGAATTAGGAATAGGAAAATAAAAGACTACTACCAATACTACTAGTAAGACAAGGAGACACTCTCGACTACCTGTCAACCCTCAACCTTAATTCTCGACCTCCACACTTTCATATCGAGGGTTATGTCCTCGGTAAGCCGAAGTAGTGCCATGTCATGCCTAATCACCTCTCCCCAATACTTCATAGGCCTCCCTCTACCCCTCCTCTGATCTGCCATGGTCAACCTCTCAACTGGGGCATCGATGCCTCTCCTCTTCACATGCCCAAACCATCTCAACATCGAGTCCCGCAACTTGTCTTCCATAGGAGCCACGCTCACCTTGTCCCTAATAACTTCATTCCTAATCTTGTAATTTCTGGTATGCCCACAGATCCATCTTAACATACTTATTTCCGCACTCTCATCTTCTGGACATGGAATTTCTTGACTGGCCAATACTCGGCTCCATGCAACAAAGTTGGTATAACTACCACTCTGTAGAACCTACCCTTAAGTCTTGGTGGCACATTCCTATCGCACAAGACATCTAATTCGAGCCTTTATTTAATCCACCCCGCTCCAATACGATGTGTAATATCCTCGTCAATCTCCGCGTTATTTTGTATTATGGAACCAAAGTATTTGAAACTATCCTTCTTGGGGATGACTTATGTATCAAGCTTCACGTCCATTTCTTCTACATGCATCCTAAGAACTTACACTCCAAGTATTCTATTTTTGTCTTGTTTATCTTGAAACCTTTAGACACCAACGTTTGTATCTACACCTTAAGCTTAGCGTTAACCCTGCATCGTGTCTTGTCTATTAGCACTATGTCATGTTTGAAAAACATACACCACAACAGCTCCTCTTAGATGCAATGCGTAAGCGCATCTATCGCCTTAAAATGGGCTAAGAGCTGATCCCTGATGTATCCTATCTCCACTGGAAAATAATTCGAGTCTCCTCCCTTGGTCCTCAACCTGAGTCTTAGCTCCATCGTACATGTCCTTAATCATCCTAATGCACGTTACCAGAACACCGCTAACCTCCAAATATTCCCATAGAACCTCCCTTAGGATTTTGTCATAGGCTTTTCTCTAGGTGTATGAATACCATATGTAAGTCCTTCTTCCTCTCCTTATATTGCTCCATCATCCTATTCACAGGGTGAATGTCTTATGTAGTCGACCTTTCAGGCATGAATCCGAACCGATTCTTCGAAATAAACGCACTCCTCCTCACTCTACTCTCCATCACCCTCTCCCAAACTTTTATAGTATGACTTAACAGCATGATACTTTTATAGTTGTTGCAATTTTGGACATCATCCTCTTGTTCTTGTACAACAGGGCCATCGAACACCATCTCTATTATTCGAGTATCTTCTCCATCCTAAAAATGATATTGAACAATCTAGTAAGTCACTCCAATCCTGCCCGGCTCGCATCCTTTTAAAATTCTATCGGGATCTCGTTTGGCCTAGTCGCCCTGCTCCTACTCATCTTCCGCATAACTTCCTCAACCTCATCAAGCTTAATGTGCCTATGAAACCCGAAATCACACTATCTCTCTGAGTTCTCCAACTCCCTAAGTACGATGTTCCTATCCCGACCCTCGTTTATGAGTTTTTATATGGAATTATGGCTGCCACATACGTCTAATACATGCATCTTCAACCAGTACCTTGCCTTTCTCGTCTTTGATGCACCTTACTGTGTCCAGGTCCCGAGCCTTTTTCTCTCTAACCTTGGCTAGCCTGAACAGTTTCTTGTCACCACCTCTGCCCCCCCAGTTCTTTATATAATCGTTCAAACGCTGCAGTTTTAACCGTCGTGAATGCCAACTTCGCCTTCTGATAACACTCCCTATTCGTCCTCTTCTCCTCCCCGTCAGCACTCTCTGGCAGCTTCACATACACTGCTTTCTTGGCTTCTACTTTTCCTTGAATCTCTCCATTCCACCACCAGTTCCATTGTGGCGTCCCGAGTAACTCCTCGTGACCCCTACCACCTCTCTAGCAGCCTTTCTGAAGGTCTCGTATACTATTAATACTATCACTTAACTTATGCAATGTCTTTGTTTGTATATTCAACAGAATCTTTCAAGGCAATATAAGTACACATCAAGGTGAAGGGGTAGCAAATATCATCATCAAATTCACCATTTCCTCATACGTTACATGATGGACCTGCATTGTCGATTGTTATTACTTTCTTAATAAAATTGTTAATATTTCCGCTGATAGGCTACTTTGGCCCACCTAAGGGCCTAAACCTTAAGAGGGTGAAATGGTGTGAAATAAAGTCATGACATTAGACCCTGGGAAATCAACTTGACCACAATCATAAGATGGAGGAAGGAATCCCAAAGCAAGCAAAGGTGCATAACAAAGGCAAAGGGCTAAAGGCAAAGGGAAATGATTACATGAATGAGAAAAGGGACCCACTCACCATTGATAAATCTTTCCTTTCTCAGTCTCTCAATTTTTTGACTTGAAATTATATTAAGACCCCACCACGGCCACCATTGTCTGTATGGATTGAATGATAAAAAGAGCACCTCACGTGGAGTCTGAACCAAAGGCTCAGTCATTCACAGCCACAATAAAAAGAAAAGCCAGGACAAACCCCTTAATTCTTTCTTCCTTCCTAATGAAAATAATTTCATAAAAAAGAAAATCAAATTACACTTAAAATCACAAATTTTTCTTTCTTTTTCTAACTATATACTATGACTTTTCCCAACTAATATTAATTTGTCAAAAAGACATTAAAAAAGGACCCCAACAAAAGCATATATTTTCTTTTTCCCTTTGTTCAATTTTATTTTTCTTTTAAAAGCTTCCCCCTTATAATTCCTACTCATTATCTTTGTTGCTTTAAGTTTTCCTCTTCACATCTTCCCCCCCCCCCTCTCTCCCCTAAGCCAAACAACACATCAATGCCCAAATAATGCTCTCAAACAACAACACTCTAGAGGGTAAGAGACACATATACTGTTTAATTCATTTCATTCGTTCTAGCTAGAGTGAGCTACGCAGTCTCAGAAAGAGATATACGAACAGACCAAGAAATGAATTTAGGGTCCGTCACTATTGTGAACATCAACACTGAAAGAAAAATAAAAAGAAAATTTTTCGAGTGAGTTTTTCTTAGATTAGAGGATTGAAGCAGCATATTTCTCGCACACACAACAGTGATCATGGATGGAGGAGGTGATGATCATTTCCACCACCAACACCAACATCACCATCATCACCACCAATACCGTCAAAATAACTTTCCTTTTCAATTACTCGAAAAGAAAGAAGATGAACCTTGTTCCAGCTCCTCCGCTGCTGCTAATAATTATCCTTCTATTGCCATCTCTCCATCTGATCATACAAATACAAACCCTAATAATGATAATACCCTCCAAATCACTGAAACTTCTAAAAAACCACCTCCCAAAAGAACCTCCACCAAAGACCGCCACACTAAAGTTGACGGCCGTGGCAGACGTATACGTATGCCTGCCCTTTGTGCCGCTAGGGTTTTCCAGCTCACTCGAGAACTCGGTCACAAGTCCGATGGCGAAACCATTGAATGGTTACTCCAACAAGCTGAACCTTCTGTCATAGCAGCCACTGGAACTGGTACTCATGCTTTTAGAGTTCATCTATTTTTTACAATTTGTTTGTCAGAATAAGAAGTTATGGAGCCATGTTTTTCACTAAGAGAGTCAAAACACAAAGAAGTAAACACGGTCAAGAGATTCAACACATAATATATATACTTAATAAAAAGATTTAACCTATTTATACATGAGTATAATTTCCCGGCGAAAAGGTGTTAATTGATAACCCTTCATGGCTCTGCTACTGAAAACAAGGACAACGAGTTGCTTGATTAAGTTGTGCAAGTACTTGAGGATTTTTCTGATTTTTTTGTTTGAAAAATAAATGCGCATTTTCAGTTTATTGTTTTCTCTGGCAAAACTTTCTTTCTACTTTCTTAGCCTTTGTTCATATCGTTCATATTTCATTTAAATCTTCTAACAGGTACAATTCCTGCAAATTTTACGTCGCTCAACATTTCGTTACGTAGTTCAGGATCCACCATGTCGGTACCATCTCAGCTACGATCCTCGTATTTCAGTCCTAATTTTTCGCTCTCCCAACGACGAGGTTTGTTTCAGGGTATTGGATTATCTTCCGACAGATCTGCAACTACGTTGTTGAACTTTCAGACAGGAAATACAAACCCTAGTATGAATCATCAGTTGCAAGCTAAACAAGAATTGAGGGACAATTCACTAGATTTAACGGAGACAAGTATAGAAGAAAGTCTAAGCCGAAAAAGGAGACAAGAAGTAGACTTGCAACAGCAGCAGCAACACGATCAGCAACAACAGATGGGGAGTTACTTGTTACAATCAAGTACCGGGAGTATGCCAGCAAGTCATTCATCAATTCCGGCGAATTTTTGGATGTTAACAAATAATAACAGCCAAGTTTTGGGAGGCGATCCAATATGGACGTTTCCATCGGTTAGTAATTCTGCTTCTGCTTTGTATAGAAGCACAATGTCAAGTGCATTGCATTTCATGAATTTTCCTGCACCAATGGCATTACTGCCAACTCAACAACAAGGAACGAGTTTAGTTGGCAATAGCAGTGGAACTTCACTAAATGAAGGTCAATTGGGCATGGTCACCGGACTAAATCCGTATAGGCAGTGTTCCGGTGTATCGGAATCTCAGGCGAGTGGGTCCCATTCGCATCACGGCGGTGCAGATGATCGGAATGATACGACAAGCCACCATTGATATATCCTAAGATGGACTCATCGTGATCAGATTCTTACATATATTTTTATCCTCGTCTTGTGGTGTGATATAAGTTTGGATACTCCTATATTTTTAAAACACACACGTGAGGTTTGATTATTTTCTATATAATGCTGAGTTGCTTCTTCTTCTTCTTCTTCTTCCTCTTCTTCTTCCTCTTCTTCCTCTTCTTCCTCCTCGTCTTCTTCCTCTTCCTCTTCCTCTTCCTCTTCCTCTTCTTCTTCTTCTTCGTGTGATTAATTTGCCTGCCGGTTTTTTAGGGTTTGAAGAGGGCAATATTTTTTTTAACAAAAGGAGTATTTGGCTGCTTTTTGTCAAAAGTTCTCTTGTTTTTGTTTACCCATTACAACCGTATAGATTGTTATTCAGCACTACTATTATTGATCTTTACTTTTTCTCACTATGTACTGACTATTGTATGCATGGGCGTATAATAAAGAAAATTACTGACTTGCAAAGTAAGAACTTTTATACACTTAACAGAGGTAATCATCTATTAAAACAAAATTAGTAACCCGAAAATTAAGAGATTCTAAAAATATAGTAATAGCGTAAAAATCTTTATACCGGTTGTTCGTGTATCTTTTTTACAACTTCAAGTTCAAAGACTACTACATACATCAGTCTTTTCTTTCTGCAACCCTAGAGTACAAAATGAAGATTTCACAACAAACAACAAGACATATCACCCCTACAACGTAGGAAATGGAACAGTTAAAAGTAGCCCTATAATGTTGGAAGAATAGCGAGAAACTGTGTTCTGATCATGACTGCCATAGTTTTTACAGCAAAGTAACTAAAGTAAGATAGAAAATTTCTTTTAGTACAAGAGGGTTAAAATACAAACTAACTACTTTAATATTACTAGTAAGAGATATGGGGTCGAGTAATAGGAGTTGGTGGGGACCCATACCTTATCAGTTTTTAGATGTTTAGCTCAGGTGGTGAGGGCCCACAGCATTGTGGTCATAGCCTAAAACCCTTTGGACAATCAATAGGTAACACTGACAAACAGGTGTATCATTCTTGCTCTTTTTACACAAGCTGATACCGCATTGCTGGCACTTTAAAGATCGCTGGTGGGTTTTTGTGACCCTACAACTATGCTTGGCCCACTTGTTTTATCAATCTGGACCGTTCAGTTTCTTTCTGGGCCCGGATCGCTATGAACCGGGCTCGCTGAATGATTACTTCTCAGTGACAGAAAATGTGTATGACTAGTTCCTCATTTACCCCGTATTGTATGAATGTCTGCTATCATTCTCCACCCACCCACCTATCCCTATGGTAAAAAAAGAGTTTAAGCTAGGCAATGTATTGGTTTTTTTTTACCTCGGAAGCCTTGGCGTAATTGGTAAGTTGCTTCTATGTGATCAAGAGGTCACGGACTCAAGCCGTGGAAACAGGCTCTTGCAGAAATGCAGGATAAAGCTGTGTATAATAAATCTTATGGTCCGACTCTTTCCCAAACCCCGCGCATATCGGGAGCTTAGTGCACCGGACTACCCTTTTATTGTCAAGTTGACGATAAAAACTAATTACTTGTACCCATCGAATATTTATATTAAACCAATAGATGAATGACATGTAAATCTATAGACTTTCTCACTTAACTATGATAAATTAATTCATATTTTTACTACTTTATTAAATTAGTTAGTCATAGAAAGTTGAATTGATTTGGTATAAACCAAAGCAAGCATGATACAGTAGCTTCTCAAAGTTGAATTACATAATTGCCCTTCTAATTAATTTAAATATTCTACTTAAAAAATATTAAATAAAAATACTAAATTTATTTGAAGAGGTGTAACTTTTCATAGCATTAGTTACTGATGTTCAACCGTTGCTATCTTTATTGAGGCCTAAAAGCAGAAGTTAATTTACCTATTTACCCCTTTTAAAATCCTAATTACTCTACTTATTTATAAATAAAAAAATAAATAAAACTAAAACTGTCGAATTCCTACAAATAGCCCCAAGCCTTCATGATCCTTCATAAAAAATCACAACCATTCGAACAGTCATCTTAAGGAAAATGTACTCTACAAATTATTTTTGTCAGTGCAAAAATATAGACATGGTCAAGTTTGCAGCTAGATTGGATAAATAAAGGATATGCTTGATCAGTGTCTTTATTTTTATAAATCATGATTGAAGTATGCTAATGCAGGCAATTAACGTCGCATAATCTCTTCTTAAGAGGTTTAATTGGTCGACGAACTTCGTATGATCGTATAAATAGAAAGTGGCAGCAAAATTAGAGAAGATTTCAGCACTGAAGCCATGTTAATGGCAAAGCCGGATCGATCAATATTTCAAGGAGAAATAGAATCATTTTTACTCCACTTTTGGTAATAAACGTATAGTAAGCGAAGTATTCTGATACTTTTATTTTTACAAAATTAGGGAGAAGACAAATTAAGTGATTGATTTCTCTTTATCGCCTTTACATGAAGAAGAAAGTAGCCATATTGGGTTCTACTTTCTAAATTTATTCTTAAGTTTGCTAGCCTTGTGTCATGATCTCATAATATATAACGCGTCTTGCATGCATATTATGATTAGAAATAACTAAGGTTATATTAGTAATTTTCTTTTTTGGATGATATTCTATTAGTTAATATACATATTATTGACTAAACTATCTACCACCCACAAAGGTACAATGTTTATTAAGGGGATTCAAAAAATAAGAAAAGTAAACATTCGAGAAACCAAGGTGAATCAATATATATATATATATATATATATATATATATATATATATATATATATATATATACCCTTTTAGCCTTCTAGCTCCACTCCCTATATTAATACTTGAAAATATTTTTGAGATCATTAGATATATGATATAGATATTATTTAAAGATTGATGATCTTTTATCTAGGATTTAAATCTCAAGAAGTTAACATATTAATGTTTTATGCGTTACGCTTGACATGAAAATGTGAATAAAATAATCAGTTTTGGTGATTTCTCTTTGAGATTATTTATTTACATTACAATGAAGATACTCTTTTGTCTCATATGTTTATGTGTTTTAGCAGCCAATGTAAAGTATTTATTCCACATTAAAAAGTTAGAAAGATGATAAAGTAACTTTAACAAGTTGTTTGGAAGAAATTAATTTGTACTTAATTTTGTCTTATAACTCAAACATATAGTTTTAGAGCATGTATTGCGGTTAAAGTTTATTATTTTTAATGCAAATTTTATATTAGTTGTTATGATACCACGTGCAACGCACGTATTCTATAACTAGTACTAATTTAAAAGTGGGAAGCTCTAAACTAAAAGGTTTAAAGACTAAAATACCCTCTTAGTGAACTAGTTTTATCTTTAATAACAATAATAAGTAAATAAAAAACTAAGTAAATATTAGAAAAGGTGTCATCCATTACTAAGGGATGCATCTTTCATTAAAAGGTGCAGTAGTTATTTTATAAATATTATGCAATTTCCAGCACTTGAAGCTTTTAATTCCAGAGTCAAAATTTCAGCACTTGGAAAAATCCACCAAAATGAACAAGTTTGGAACAATCATATCTTTCATCCATGAGTGCACAATATTATTTTCGACTTGATCATAAGATAATTATATATTTTATATTTATTAAAAATAGATATAACTTTTGTTATTGTTGCTATAACTGGTGAAATTTTAAATTTACCATTCCATGTTGTCATAATTGTGATATTCCTCGTATATTAAAAATATTGTTCTATCTTCTTAGACCACTTAATGCTTGTGACATATAACCTAGCATTTTCAAGTTCACTAAAAAAGTATAAATACCAAATATTGAAGGGGTAAAATACTAATGCAATCAATGTGAATACAAGTCAATACATTGCTCTACTCTTGTGGAGCCGTTTTTCTACAAATTTTTATGAGTATGTTCTTCTATTAAATTAGCTAAATATGATCAACATTCATTATTTTTAAGATTATACTATATATTTTTTATTTAATTTTTTTTACTCAAACGTATTTTTTAAAGATATGTACATTATATTAATATGAGGTATATGTGCAGCGCGCGTATGAAAAAACTAGTAAACTACTATAATCATTTAATTAAATTTAACTAAAGTATAAAACCCGTTTAAGTTGTTAGTGTATCACTTGAAAAAACAGTCTATTTATGGAGGTTTTACTACGGGGATTATTTTTATTTTTTTTCTTTCACCAAGGGGAGTTACTCCTAACCTCCCCAATTTCAATAGGGGGTCTTATTAACCTCCACAGTGATTGCAATTTGCTGCGGCTTGGAACCTCCGCTAGCCTGAAAAAGAGGCTTTTTCTATTATTCCAAATAATAAAATAATATAATGAAAGAAGTTGTTTTTTCTGTCCTTTAGCACAAGAGTAGAAGGAAGCCTAGAGGCAAGGGTCCAACTCTTCCTGAAATTGCGCTTAGTCTCGCTACCTCTTTATTTACCGCCCCCTAAAAGTCAATACTTGCTGCAGACCGATGAACGTGAATTATCCAGTATTGAACAATCAGAAAAAAATGATAAAGAGAATTAGGGATGTTATATAATGCAGTAAAGAAAGAATGATAAAAGAAGACTAAGAAGTAAGAAACAGTAAGTAATATATATAGCTGGGGAATATATTTTATGATATATTTAATCCGTGAAAGAAAGTCTGAAAAAGGAGGATCGATATATGTATAATTCAGCATCACATCTCATTTCCATCAAACATTATCAATCTCCCCTTAATTTGTTATTAACGGAACCGTATCATGTGTACTTAATTACAGTATCTTCTTTTGCCAGACTTTGGGTGTGTTTGGTACGAAGAAAAATCTTTTCCCTGAAAAAGGTTTATCATTTTTTTTTTCCATGTTTGATTGGTGAGTGAAAAACTTTTTACGAAAAATATTTTATAGTGTTTGGTTAGAGAGTAGAAAATCTTTTTTAGGAAAATAATTTTCTGTGTTACTCTCCTCACTCCCCCAAACCTATAAGCCGCAACGAGCACCCGGTACCTTACTCAACCGAGCACCAACATAGCATATCTTTCTTATTACATCATCATAGGTAAGTAGGGCGGAAGAGACGTCATGCGATAACCAGAGTAAACACGAGGGAATACCCGACATAGGACAACCCAACCTGATATAGAAACTCATACATGTGACATACAGGCCTATAAGGCTAATGTGATCCATTATATACTTAAAATATAGGCTGACAAGGACATACAAGTATTCGTATACATGGCATCAGTCTACAAGCCTCTAAGAACACATAATATCATAAAGGTCGGGACAAGACCCCGTCATACCAAACAATACGCGTCTAAATCATACTAACTAAACAAACAACTCCAAAACAAATGGAGCGCACCAACATCTTCCGCTGAGCTAATAGCCTACTTGGAGGACTCTCGACCTGTCTATCGGAACATGCGGGCATGAAACGCAGCGTCTCCAGGCAAAAGAGACGTCAGTATGAATAATATACCAAGTATGTAAGGCACATAAATAAGTACATAAAAGACATAGATGAAATATAGAGTAAATGATTCAACCTGTAAGTCTGGATAACTCTGTAAATCATGAAATACTTATAATGTCATGCATATTCGTACGAATGTCATGTCGTGCATAGGTACATATGTTCATAACATCATCAAGCCTTTGAGAGCATCCCATCATATCATCTCTGCCACTGTGGGCAAAATCATTAACGTATACCAGCTGATCAGGCGGTGGTGCGTATATAACGCCGTAACCTCTTTATATATATATATATATATATATATATATATATATTCTAGGAGTGACTTTAGGAGATGGAAAAATTAAATTACAACCCCTTATAGCCAAAAAAGGCTCTAGAAATGCCAGATAAATTAGAATACCAAAGAGCCTAGAATATTTAGATTTAAAAATATACCCAGAAAAGAAATATAGAATATTAAAAGATAATATGGTAATTAAATGTGATTTTAGTGGTGGAGAACATATATTACAAATCAAAGATAAACAATACAATACTTTAGCAGATTTAATAATCAATTTTGGAGAAAAACCCAGGAAAATAATAAAAACATAATAAGAACACTAGGACTATTAGAAGCATTACAAACTAAACAAAGAAAGACTTTAGAAAAACTAGAACAAAATTTGGATTTTCTAAAATCACAAGAACTAGAAATAGACAGAAAAATACAATTTCTGAATAATAAGTTTAATCTAGAAAAAATATCTACGAAAAACGAAATAGAAAAATTAATTAAAACTATTACAGAAAAGCCTAAAGAATTAGAAATACAAACAACCGGATTAGTGAAAAAAATAACACATCAAGTAGAAGTATTAAAAAGTGAGATAAGTACATTAAAAGAAAAGATAGACACAATAAAAGAAATCGCTCTTTCATGAGTGATTTACAACTAGAACTAGATCCAGTATATGAGGAAGCATTAAAATTCACAAAAAGAATTCAACGCAATCCAGAGGGACTGACATGGACATTAACGTGATTAAACTCTTGATTAAACTCGTATTTTGTGAAAATCCTACTCGGTACTCTCTCTCTCTCTCTCTCTCTCTCTCTCTCTCTCTCTCTCTTATTCTATAGACTTGTATAGTTTCAGTATTATCCAAATTATGAATTGAGATTACCCCTTTATACCTTTTTTTTAAAAATTTTTTAATTCACTCTATTCATCTCTTCTTCCCAATCTTTTAAAGATTTAAATCTTTTCTTAACTCTTTTTTTCTTTAACCTCACCCTGGCCTAGATTAAACTCTTTATACCCTTTTTTGATTATTCTCGGGTTTTACTTAACCGGTTTCTCCTAGGAATTTACAGGTTAATCCATCAGAATTGTTAAGAAATTGGGAAGCTAACCATATACTAAGAGAGTGGTATCTAATAATCAAATATAATTAATATAAAGCTATACAGAATAACATAAAACTGTGAAAGAAACAGGGGTAATATCTAGGAACATAATTTAGATAAAGATAGGTAACTTACATGTTTATAGGAGAGAGATTTCCCTTTCGGGAAACCCGAAAAAGTCTACGGGACTTGGAAATTAAAAACGATCACACAATAAGCATAAGGACTTATTTATTTTACAAGCTTAGAGGAAGAACTACTAAAATATTCATAAGAAAATATTTTACAAAATATTTTGGAGGATGGTTGGTGATGAAGAGGATGTTGGGATGAGTTTTCTTCTCAGTGTTTTTTCTCTTCCTTCTCTCTTGTTTTTTTTCTGCTTTCTTCTCCTTTTTATAGCTAAATTTTGGAACGGATTTGAAAAATGGATTCCAAACTCTTTAAAAATCTATCTTGTCCAGCCTTGCATGGTACATCATTGGGCTCCATATTTATATGACTTGGTCGGAGATTCCCTTAGTGTTTGTAACTTTTTCTTCCACTCAAAATTTTAGCTTGTCCTTTAGCACAGCTAATATTACCTCTTGTCACATCTTCTCTACTTTATTTCACTTGTCAAGTCTGTCTTTTACCACATCTAGCATTTTTTCCCGTCACATCTTCTTTACTTTCTTGTTTTTCTCATTGGCACGCCAACATTATTGCTCTGTCTTTTACACCAGCATTATTACTCTTTTTTTTGTCTTTGGTGCTCTTTAATTGCTGTTTAACTGAGACCTTGCTTTTATGTGTCTAAATTATGTATAGCTATTGAATCAAAACTCATTTCTGACTCATCTTCATATGGATCTTGAGCATCTTGATAATTTAAGTTGTCTTCATAGTTATCATCTTCTCCAGTATCATTATCTTCTATCGTACTTTCAGTTCCATCATCTATTTCTTTTTGGGTAGAATAGTTATAATTAGTAAATCTAATTGATGTTTCTCCTTTAGAGATTGTGTACATCAAATGAGATTCTGGTTTGAATATTTTTGGCTTTGCAAAATCTTCTAGATTTCATTCTAATCCAGCATATTCTTCTGAATTTATCTTAATAGGTTTTATTAATTTTATCCCTTTATTTCTCATTACTTCGACTACATCATCTACCTTAATTTTAAATTTTGTATTACTATTTGTTGCCATTTTTCATATGAAACCTACACATATTAGTAAATTATTTCCATTATTCATTTCTTCATATCCTTTAGTATGTATTTCTATTTTAATAGTTTTTTCAAATTCTGCTAGATTTATCATGAAATCTGGGCTAATGTAAAATATTTCTCCATTATTTGTCATGTCTACTTCTGTTAAACCTATTATAGATTTCTTCTGATCTGACCATTTGTCATCATATACTACTACTACTACTAGTACTTTAGTTCCTAAATTCTTTCTAGTTAGTCCTTTTAATCCGATTACTATTAATCCCATATGCATTAAATTCTTTCTATAATTTTTATTTATCATACTGAATCTGGGTTAATTAAATTTAATGTTGCCACTTTATTTCCTATGACTGATATTGCTCTTCTCTATAATGTCTATATAGTTGAGAGTTATTTGAAAAATATCCTGTATTATATAATATTCTCGGATTGAGTAACCAGAATGCCTATAGAAGAACCTATAAGATTACAAGAAGGAGGAAGTAAGGGTAAAATACTAAATATAGCAGCTCTAATACCAGGTCGAACTCTAAACGACATGTTTGATGGTAAAAAAAATATTAAATTATGTTTTCCAAAATTTATTCTTTCCATATTAGTCTGTTCTGCAAAAGGGTGTGGCTTAAAATGAAGATTACCAACCCTACTAAAGACACAGACACTACCAGACTTTAATTTTTATCAAACCCTCCTATATTATTAGACTCTACCATTTTATACTCTAAGACTTTAATTTTTATCAAACCCGCTCTTATATTGGTATCAGAGCAAGAAGATTTTCGGACCAAAAAGTTTATGAAACAACTTATTTTTGCTAAATACATAAGTTACCATCACCATCTAATATATATTAGTCGTGAGAGTATTAGAAATAACATAGAATATAGAGAAACATTAGAATCACAACATAGTTTCTTTGAACTAGATATTTTAAATACGGAAGATTTTAAAAATTTCCTTCTTCTTGAAATAGAAAGAACTAATATTGAAATACAACAAGAAAATGATTATATTCGAACCATCGGAAATAAGATAAAACATATCTCATTGGGGTAATATATATGTTAAGACAACATCCTTTAGCTAAAGAAATAGCTTGTAACTATTGGATTTTAAGTAGAAATATACAAAGAAAAGAAGAATTAAAAAACATACTACGAAAGACTAAGACTCTATTAATATCAACTTTAGAATTAGCTAAACAAATAGAAGAATCAGATCTAAAAATAAATAGAGAACCAAGTTATATAGTAAAACGTAGTATTAGTTCAGAAACCATATCAGCTTTAGAGTGGGAAATACAATATATAGAAGGAGAAATATATTTAGAAAATAAAAGAATAAAATTCTTTAATAACCGAAAAATTTGGATACCATTAGGTTAAACAAAATAGATGGTAGTCTACATCTTGATGAACCTTCATCTTCACTTTTTTGGCAAAGTGACAGCCATAAACGGATTTGATATGTCTTTACCAGTCACCGTTTGAACCGGACTAGCTGTATCATTATCCGATACAGTAGATCTTGCTGCATTCATTGGGGAATGCACACCCAAATATATATATATATATATATATATATATATATATATATATATATATATATATATATATATATATATATATGCGTGTATATAACAATGTCTGATCATGGGTCAATGTACATGTATAAATGAATGCAATGCATGAGAAGTACGTCAATAAAATCTTTCGGAGTGTCATAGACCATTATGCTTTTGATTAATATCATGAAATAGACTTTATCAACTCACATAATTTCTGAGACCCACGACCAGACGATAGAATAATAAGACTTATGGGAAATCGAGAATATAAGCATCTCTACGAATAAAGTCATTTATGGAGGTTGTGCATTTACTCGTTTCGTTTGTGTCGTATGGATCATGCCAAAAGAAAGAAGGGATAGCCTTAACTTACCTAAACCGATTCTTTTGACAATTCCTTTAACACACGTTGATTGCAACAACACATAACGGCGGATCGAAGTAGGAAAAAATCTGCATGATATTCTTGAGAAAAATTGCACTGTACTCCCTTAGAATAACAAAATCCCGTTGCTATTACGCAGTATAATTTCGTATGGATTCCTTTGCTAACCCAAGAATTCCCGCAGCTTTCTTTGTGAATTAATCCTAATCTTAAGTGACTTATTGAGTTGGAGATATCTTCTATGGCTTTTGGTAAGGTACATTACCCTTTTCATATACTTTGTGAATTTTAGAGCTTTTTTATGGCTTAGCCAAGAATATATTCCTTTAAAAGTGCTACCTAGCAAAGTGATCTAAGAATTACTTAATGACTCTTATGTTTGTTGCCACGTTTGGGAGGATATCCTTATCCAATAATTAACCATCAATCATCTTAATTAATTGTTAATCTCCCATTAAAATCAATAATTACCCGATTATTCACATAACTAAGAATTATCTCAAATTACTTATAATATTACTCACTTTAAACATACCTTATACACCTTACTATCATGACCATGTGGTACCTTGTATGATACTACTCCATAAATACTGGGTATTTTTGTTTAGGCCGTATTTTATCCCAAAATGTCAAAATTCGTCGAAATTCATTTTCTTCAATTTGCTTACCCTCTCACCTTCACGAATTTACTCATCGCTTATTTGAAATGTCATAATGCTTATAATCTCAAAATAATCTTATTCCCGAACTTACGTTGATTAACTTATGACGAAACTTTAACGTACAAAAAATGGGGGATGTAACATCTCATTTCCAAGCTTTCATCAATTTACATATGGCGTACTTTCACGTACGAAAACATGGGGTGTAACATCATTACCCTCTTTGGAACATTCGTCCACGAATGTTGACTGATGCACTTATTATTATCATAACCTATAGCTCTTGCGAATATTTTAATACTCTTCTTGCCATCTAGGCACTGTTATGTGAATGAATCCAAAGGTCAGTGCATTTCCCTTTAGGCCTCTTTCTCCCACCATGACTTGTGGTTGTAACTGTTCCTACCTTCTGTCATGCAGCCTGTACGACTCTGACCTTGTAAGTGCGCCTATGCGACTCATCTCTCCTTTTTCGTCCAGCTTTTATTCAATCTCTAGGTCTCACTTTGTAAACATATACATAGCTTGATAAGACGACCCAACTTGATATAAAAACTTATACATGTGATATATGGGCCTATAAGGCCAACATGATCATTTGTAAACTCAAAACATAGGCCGGCAAGGCCGTACAAGCATTCATATACATGACATCTGTCTACAAGCCTCTAAGAGCATACACTTAACATAAAGGTCGGGACAGGACCCCGCCATACCAAATAATATGTGTCTAAATAATATTGATCAAACAAGCAACTCCGGAGCAAATGGAGCGCACCAACATCTTGCGCTAAGCTGATAGCCTATTTGGAGGACTCTTGGCCTGTCTATCGGGACCTGCGGGCATGAAACGCAGCATCCTCAGGCAAAAGGGACGTCAGTACGAATAATGTACCGAGTATGTTAAGGTTATCCCTTCTTTCTTTTGGCATGGTCTATACGGCACAAACGAAATGAGCCCTCCCCCCCCCCCCCGCCAAGTTACTCAACATTTCCACAACTCTATTTTCCTTCAAGAATTCAATTATTCTTACAAAAAGTCACATAAACCCAAAATAACTAATATACTGATTTACTTTTTCGTACAAGAACGTTAAAATTTGAGCTCCATAATTAAGAAAATACTCTTTTTCTTGTTGAAATAAAATAAAAATACTCTTTCTACAACATGAAAAGTAAGTATTCATTTTTTGTTGAAATGAAAGAAAATACTTTTTTTACATCATAAAAAGAAAATACTCACTTTGTTGAAATGAAAGAAAATACTTTTTCTACATCATGAAAAGAAAATACTCATTTTATTGAAATGAAAGAAATATTTTTCTACATCATAAAAAGAAAGTACTTTTTTGTTTAAATGAAAGAAAATATTTTTTATTACATCATTTGTTGAAATGAAAGAAAATAGTTTTTCTACATCATGAAAAAAGTACTTTTTTTTGTTGAAATGAAAAAAATACTTTTTTTTCGTTATGAAAAAAAAAGTACTCGTTTTGATAAGATGAAAAAAAGGTACTCTATCCACAATATGAAAAAAGTACTTTTAATAATATTTCTATTAAGGGTGGGTGGTGTGTGTTTGGGGTGTGGTGGTGGGGATGGGTGGGGGGAGGGGTCTAAGTTATGACTATTTATTTGACCCATTTTGGCAGTGTGGGGGTGGACTGGTGGGGGTTGGTAGGGATGGGGAATATAGCGGGGAAGATTGAAATGAGTTTTGGAAATAGGGAAAATATTTTCCTGCAATTGCATGAAATGAGTCCATAAGAAAAATATTTTTCAAAATATTTAAACCAACCAAACATAGAAAAATTAGAAAATATTTTCCTTCTTACCAAACACACCCTTTGTTGGACAGAATTTTGATTGTACTGCTTGAACTCTTCAATATCAATAGTTAAAACTTGTTGTTATACTGCAATTAATTCTTATGTACAAAAGATCATCTGCCGTGGATGATGCAAATATATATTATAGAGGATATCAAGAGGATATATAGTTCTACACTGCTATTGATCGTCACTCGTGTTAGTGGTAATTTTCTCCGGCCTTTCTCCCCAACCCAAGTACGAAAATAGTTCGCCTCAAAGTAAAGCACGCATATTATCACACTTATTCTTCAATTTAATTATAAATACAGATTTATTTCTCAACATGTCATGAACTCTGTTGTTCTAACTCCATTAATTGGCCTTTGAGGTTATTGTTATTCTTCTTCTATCCCTCTTCTCTCTGTCAAACTTATTTTTGTAAGTAAAGAGAAAGAAATTATCTCCTTCTGATCAAAAGCTTAGCTTTAGAATTATTTACATCAGATTCAAAAGCTTTAGCTTTAGAATTGGCCAGATAACAATGTCCAACTATAGGTACACACGAGTAAGAAAAATATTTTTCTGTTATGTGCGCTTACGGTATAAAAAGATATTTACACAACCACGCCATTAATAAAATAATTACAGAGAACAAACCTACTTTTACATATTAAACTATATTAATATGTCACATATTAAAATATATTAATTGTATTATAAACAATATTTACATGGTGTATATAACTCAATTCTTTCATAGACATTCTCACACTTTTTATTTAGGAATAGAATGTGTTTACCCTTAAAATGAGTAACGATTAAATTTGTACGCGATTTAAATGATATGTAATTTAATTTAACAGGAATAATCTATGAACGAAAAATAATTAAAGTAAAGTGAAACAAAAACGACCAAATCAAGCGTGATGAACAACTGAGCATGACTCTTAGTTGAACGCTGAAAATCAACCTCGGTCGAGCCCTAGAGACGAACTCGGTTGCTACTTGATAAATAAACGGCTGAAGGACACTATGAACAGTAGCTAGAGAATAAATATAAACTTTTATTGCTTTGATATGCGTGTCTACAATGGTCCTAAAATAAAAAGTTTCTCTCCTTTGTATAGTAGGGGAGTTTCAATTCAAGTAAGTCTAAATAAGGTAAAAATCTCCTCTTCCCAGTAAATGTTGATTTGCAGTTGATACCGGACGAGATTCGCGCCGTAATATCCGATTGAGGGAGGATATTACGGGCCACCGCTTATCGTGCTTGACCGTTTTTTCCCTTAGTCTCAAAGCTACACTCTACTCGGACCCGATGTTCGGCCATATATGGTTCTACGTACACCATTTGTCCTCCCCTGGTTCAGAAATTTGGAACTCGGTTTTACTCGAGGTCATACCAGACCGTGATTGCTTTTCATTTTTTTATCGGGGAATCGAGGGTAACTTTATCCATGATTTTACTCGCACACAGATAGTCCCCACACATTTCGGAGAGCATATTTATCGAAACGATGAGAAGTGATTAGTTGACCCCTGTTCCTTCCTTTGTACATTACAATCGGGTCGACGAGTCAGTGGAATGTCCCATCAGTCACGTCGTTCTGGCTTTGGACACATGTCAGCCACCGGTTGACTATCCTCGAATGCGAAATGTCACGTATTAATTACCTCCCTCCTATAAAAGCTTCGGTTCTTTTTTCACTTTCTTTCTTTCCGATTTCAAACCTTCCTAAGTTACCCCCAAACTTTTACTTGCTCATAATTCCTTTAATTCTTCATAAATTGTTCTTCACATCTTCATATTTTTATCTTCCCAACTTCATATTTTGCCCTTCAATCTTCAAGTTTTACCTTCAAGCCTTCATATTTATCATCAAACATTCATATCCACCTTCAAACATTCATAATCTTAGAATTTGATGGAAAAACATCGAAATCCGTGCCTTAAAGTACCGCCCTTCTATGGCCACCCTCGTCGTTGACATTGAAGCGACCTTACCGATAGCGGCCTTAGAACCTCCCCTAAAAGACTTTATTCACGGAGGATGCTCTATAGACAATGATTTTAAGGTCGATACGACCTCCAAACAAAGGGATCGTGGTGAAGAGGTGTGGAGGTACATCTGCTCTATCACCAAATACACGCTCCCGATGGTCCAAGAAGACTGCAAGTGGGAGGGCAAGGAAGTGGTCGTCCATGTCCCTGACGAGGATATCACCACGCATGTGAAGGGGTACTTAAGTGTTTCTACGTACCCCTTCACTCTTGGCCTAGCAGATACAATATTCCTTGACTTCAGTAAAAGGTACGAGGTCTACCACAAGCAGATTCACCCATCTTTTTGGAGGATCGTGATCCTTTTCCATCACTTCGTCAATAACACGGGGGAGCCCCCGTTTACCATCAACCATTTGCTTGACATCTACAGTCCCCGAATCTTTCGGAGGGGATTGATCAAGCTTGTCTGAAGAAAAAAGAAAGCTCCATTCTTAAGCATCGATGAAGACAGAAAATCGAGTCTGGCATGGGAGATTCGTTCGGGTGAAGGCCGAGGATCTCATTCTCCCCGAGTTCATCCCTGAGAAGTGGAACCTAACATGTAAGTTCTTTCCCTCTTGGGTAGTTAAAAATAATTTTCCGGATTTATTCTTCTTTCTCATCGCCCGGTTCTCCTATTATGCAGTGGTCGCTCGAGCCCCCAACGCATATTGCTATTTCAAAGAGTGGGTCGAGGGGATATGCAAGCAACTATCGTACTTCGAGCGCGAATGATGCAAACTTTCAAAAGGAAAGTGGGAGGTCTGTTCTTGCGGTGAGTGTCTTTCTTCCTCCTGATTAAGTTTCCTTTTCATTTTATTGCCATTTTGACTAAGTCCCTTTCTTTATTCTACAGGTTTGCCAAAGACCACCGAACTACTAGCAATGGACAAGGACGAGGCCCTGTCCCCACCTGCAAAACCCTATGCTTCGAGATAGCTTGCCGCCAAGGCCGCTGAGAAGAAGGAGGAGAAGAAGAGAAGAAAGATGGGATCTTCTGGCTCTCCAGATGCTGACGCTGAGGCCAAGAAAAAAAGGGTCACGGTCCGGGTCCGAAAGAGCAATAAAAAGAGTACTTAGTCCAAGGTACCAAACCCTGATTCCCTTTACCGGCTCAAGGGCTACCTCGAAGATGACGACTTTGAGTTTGTTGCCACGAGCTGGTCCTTTTTGCAGAGGAACGGGCAGTACCTGAGGGAAACGACCGTATGGCTGAGCCCTCTTCAGCTCGGGAGCTCGAGGGAAAGCAAGTGGCTATGGTTTCTCGAGAAAATGCTCCTTCTTCGAGAGAAGCCGTCGATGTTATTGACAACCCGGAGTCTCCATCTCAAATGGAGTCTCTATTTGACGAGGCTCAATCCATTAAAGAAAAGCCAACCGAGACATCATGGGCCACATATGAAGCCCTTAACGTGTTCTTCGAAGGCATGTACATCGGTGCGCTGGAGGACTACTCCGGGTTTTGACACCTGGAGATCCCGAAAAAGGATGTGTTGCCAAAGTCAGGCAGGACGAGCTCGAGCCCAAAGCTGGTGAAGTAGTTCTCGGTCCCAAGGTGGATCCCGACTATAATATAAAGGTCATGTTTACAATCTCGGCGGATATCTGGGCCAGTTGGCATTGCTAGCTACCTTTGTTGGTTGGTGACCAAAGAGGACCAAGCGAAGATGAACTAATAGATGCACAGCCTCTTTAACGAGGAACAATAGGCGCCGAACTGGGTATGTTTTTCTTTCCTTGTATCCTTTAAAGGGTTCATTTAACCTTAGCGTATTTTTATGATTTCATCATTTTTTCTCCTCAGTCCTCGGTCCTTCATTATGAAAGCTTCCATTGGTTCCGGATGGAGATGAGCCATCTCGAGTTCGAGCTCAAGAAGCAGGTCCAGCAGAAGGACATGTACAAAGCTCTTAGTGAGCAAATAAATGAGGCCTTCAAGGACCTCCACATCTTTCAAGCCGAGCTAGAAAAAGCTCAGAAGGAGGACTCGTCGATAAAATGGGAGCATTCCTTTCTGCACAAAAACGTAAGGGTATTTGAGATTAATAACGAGAGGCTAAGCACAACTGCTAATGCCACAACCTCGCAGGTCTAAAGAATATAGACCTGATCGACCAACTCTGAGCCGAAATGAACGAGGTCAAAGCATCGGTCGAGGCATTGAGCAACAAGATAGATCTCCTAGCCTCAAAAAAGGAGGCTACCAAAGAGGATTTGGCATCGGCCAAGGACCAGCTCAAGGTGAAGAGGGATAAAGCCAACAAATGGTCTTGGCTGAATGATGAGCTCCGAGCACAACTGGACTCGGCCATCTCAAAATGGGATGCCCTTGGCCGGGAGTACACTGCACTAAGGTCCAAGCTAGAGGTGGCTTCGAATGAATCCTCTGAGGTGCAGGATATGCTGGCCCAATATAAGAATGACGTGAATGTTGATACCCAATTTTTTTCTATGTATTTTTTTATGCAAAATACTTTCAAGATGGCATGTACATACATATATGAGCATGCCCAAAGAGTTTTGGCATTTTGCCTAATTTTTAAAGATTTTTTAAAATTAATTTATTATCTATTTTAGCAGTACAAAATCCAATAATTATTCCCAAGACTATCATTTTGGTGAATAATTTATTTTTATTCTCACATCTACACCAAAATATAATTAAGGTGATTTTTGTATATTTTTTACAAATCTATTTGGTATTTTTAAGCTAAATTGCATGTAATTGCAATTATAGCCTATCTCACGACTAGTAGCATTTTATAATCATAAAATTATTTCCAGCATTTTTAGATTAATATTTATATAGTATTTGTTGACTCAGTGTTTTTAATTTACTTTTAAAATCATTATTACTATTTTTATAAAATAAAATGGGGAAAATTGGCTATTTAACATTTAGCCCATTTCTATTTCAATTACAACCTCATTTCCTTCCAATTGTAACCTTAAATCGACCCCAATTCCGCCCCAAATTAAACCATCCCAATTCCTAAATTACCCGACCCCTGACCTGATCTAAATGACCCACCCGGTTCCTCTTTGATCCAGACCGTTGATCATTTTGATCAACGACCATAAACTACCCTTACCTTTTTTAACCCCAAACGACTACCCTAATCCCTCATTCTCACCTGACCCGCCGCCTTTGAATCCTAAACTCTCTCAAATCCTCTCATCAGCTCTTCGAAACCCTAGCCTCCTCCTACCTTATTTCACCATGTTTTCGCCGGAATCCATGGCTTCTCAAGCCATGGACGGTCCGTACTCACCCTTATCCATCATTATACCTTGGGTGTTCGAGGTTTTGAAGGATGACCTCGATGGCTCTCTTCAGATCCTTCTCAGATCTGTAGATCTATGGCTTCTCTAGCCATTACCCCGGCATGTTCAAGCAATATGAGTCTTTTCGACTCAGGATCTGACTTTCCTCAAGACCTTTCTCATTTCTAGGGTTTTCTCTGCAACTCTAAACCGTCTGAGGTTCTGTGCTCACCTATTTTTTCTTAGATATGTGATATGTCTAGGCTTTACTTGACATTTTAAAAGGTTTCTCCCCAAATTTCTTTTTCAAAATCGCTCAATTTCAATTTTAGGGTTTCTAAAAAAATTTCTTCAAATATCTTTATGATTCTTTTTGTTCTTTCTTCATGTGTGTTTACCTATGTTATACTCGTATGCTTTCTTTTCTACTACGCATGAGTTTGCTCTCTTGTTTCTTTTCTTTTATGCAAGACTCTTCTATTTTTGTTGTCACTCTTATGCTCTCATGTTAATCCGTGTTGTTAATCCTTATTCTTTGCTATATGTGTTTATGGTTGAGTTCTTTGATTTTGTTCACTTTACTGAGTTCTATTTGTGTTCCTGCTAAGCATATTTCATCTACCTTTGTTTAAAGCTCGTATCATCTCTTTCTTCTGAACTTGTTTAAATTCCAAGTTTTCTCGAGCATGTTCTCATGACTTTGAATCAGTGTTCTTTCTATCGTGTGTGTTTGTCTCTCATAAGTCTTTGGAAAAGACTTCTGAGCCTCTATCAAGTGGCTTTCCTTCTCATCTCCATTGTCTGACTCAATTTGAACCCTAGGATTTGGGGGTTTCTTTGGCAAGAGGTATTAGGGTTCCACTTTGGGACCCTAGGCTTTCAGACTCACTATGAGTCTGTAAATGAACTCGATTCCCTTTTATTTGTGACTCTAAGGCTTTCAATGTTAGACTCTTTTTCTAAGAAACCTGACGATTCCTTTTGCTTGATTTATGTGCTTTATATATGAGAAATTCCTCTTTCAAAAGTTTTCACCAATTAAGTGATTGATTCTGAAATCCTTTTAATAAGGTTGACGAATTGTCACTAATTTTTCTTCGATTGAATCTTCTTTACCTTTCCTGACTTGGTTCATTCGAGATTGAACCTATAATTTTGGTTTCATGGCTGTTTGATTGATTCCCTTGCCATATTTGGCATAAACCGTGTACCATTGATGGTTTTCCTTAAATAAACTTCTATGTATTTACCCCTTTTGTGCTGCTTTGAAAAGGTCTTAATCAAAATTTCTTTCCTTAAATGTCTTCTACCCGTTTGAAATCAAATCCCTTAACTGAAGGGAAATTCTACGTGATTGATTGCAAGTTATTGTCTTACCTTTCTTACTTGTTTCTCTACACTATAAAAGGGACTGCACTTCTGCACTTTTAAAACACCTTACACCTTCAACTCACACGACCTATACACTACCACTCCTTAACTCCAATTCAATACTTGCACACTTGCAATATTGCTTTGAATTCAATACTCTTTCAACACTCTACTTGAGATCTTTTGGAATTGCTTTGCTTGCAACTTGACTTTTTCTAAGACTGCTATTTTTACTTGTTTTCCCCTGAACTGGTATGTTCTGATTTAATGTTTCTGCCTCATCCCTATGTGCTTATTTATAGTTTTCTGCAATCCTATTTACTTTACTGCTCATGTTCAATGATTTATGCTAAGTATGTTCTTTCCCTGCACCTGTTTCTGTTGTGAATCCCTACCCCCTATTCCCTTCCATGTGTTTGAGTTAAGGCTCATGGCCTGACAGTATTCAAATTGCTACCCAGGTTATAACCCGATCCACAATGGATCCTAACTCTTAAGATTTGGCTAACACGCTGGTCAGGGGTGTGCCAACATTCCCAATTGCTGGGCATGACCACCAGCCTGCCATGGCTTTCCCTAAGTCTCCTATGCACTTACACTTATTCTTAGACTCTTAAATTTTGCCCTGCCCTCCCCTCCCCTCCTCTTATGAGCCTTGCTTTGGGACCTTGAGTTCCCTCTGAACTTGGACATCTGAGGGTTGGCCCTTCCACACTGCACTATGATCTTAATTCTGTAATGTGTTTGGGTGTAAGCACTGCCCCAAGCCCTTTGAGACTCTTGGGAACTTTGACACATCCCAAACATGAGAAAGGCTTTTGGAAATCTGATCCTGGAAGTTGGTTTATCTCATATTGTTGGACTTTGAGTCTGAATTAGGCTGTTTGGTTGCAGCCGGAACTTCTGATGTAATTTTCTTTTTCTGATTCATTCGGGTTTGTAATAATTTGTAATAACTATTGGGGTTGGCTAGTGAAAAGGGATGGGGGATGAATGTATGCAAAGGGTAGAAAACTTGCCTATAGGATTTTGATTTCTGCATTCTCATCTTAGAACTCATGCCTATAAGATTTTCTGATTTCTACATTCTTATCTTAGAAACCATGCCTATAAGTTTCTGCATATAGAAATCATGTATAAGTTTCTGCACTTATGCATTTAGAAATCCTGCCGATAAGTTATGCATTACATGTAGAAATCTTGCCTATGAGTTATTTCATTACTGCATTAGAAACCATGCCTATAAGTTTCTGCATATAGAAGTCATGACTATAGTTTTCTGCATTTCCGCATATTCATCTGTCGTTAGGCAAACAATCATAGGTTTAATAATAATCAACTGCATCCTAGATATCATGACTATAGGACTCCTGCACTTACATAATCGTTTTAAATCAATAACGCTTAGAAATCAGGCCTATAGGAGCAGCCGTCTGAATCTGATTCGTCTATTTCATCTATAAGTCTAAAATCAGTAGTAATGTTTGTTTAATATCTGCGGAATTTAATTGGTTCTAAAATCAGTAACCCTTCTTTAAAATCAGTATACTTCCACCTAGGTAAGCAGTAGGTAATTGTTTAACTGTGACAGTTTTCATAAACTGCAACCAGACAAGGCCTAATTCGGACTCCTCATCTGAGAAATATGTGATGAAGCAACATGTCCTAACGCTTTAAATTTAATTCGAGCTATAACCAGTATTTGAAGTCATGCTAAATAATTTGCTCCTTTAAGTGAGGAGGCATGCTTGAGCCCTTAAACTGCTATTTGTTTCCTCATACTTGCTTATGTGTTTTGTTTGTCGCATTAGAATTTTGTCCTTTTAAAATTCTGAAAAGCCCCAATCTTCCTCCCTTTAGGACTAGTAGGCCCAAATGCCTCCGGGACTGATAGGATCGGGACGGGTAATAGCATGCAATAAGTAACGACACTATTCTGCGCTTTAATACCTTAACGGGGTGGGAAGGGTAGATATGTATATGATGACTGGTGCACTAATACCACGTGTAGCCCCTCTTTTGAGGAGTGATTACCGGGTATTGCATTGATGCGATCCATATTATTTGTAAACCTAGGACCCCCTCCCTTTATTTGTTTATTTTATTCTCAAACTATTTCTTTAAAATTTCTGCTTTCTTTACTTTCATCAAACTCTCAACTTGCTTGCAATATTATGTGAAAACTCCCTTTTACTTGTGACTTCTATTTGCTTACTTGTTATTCAAAGTCACAATTGTAGCACGGCCGGGAACCACACTAGTGGATCTTAGGGGGTGCCTAGCACC
Source organism: Nicotiana sylvestris (assembly GCF_000393655.2). Classification (NCBI taxonomy): domain Eukaryota; kingdom Viridiplantae; phylum Streptophyta; class Magnoliopsida; order Solanales; family Solanaceae; genus Nicotiana; species Nicotiana sylvestris. The sequence continues at coordinate 95,350,250 of NC_091062.1, read as the reverse complement.
TTCCCCTCGAGATAATTTCTAGCCCTTACCCGAACTCTAGTTTTCCAACTCGAATTCTTCTTTAGTGTCCTAATGCACTTTAATCATTAGGTGGTGACTCTTCAACCCAAAAACCCAATTTCCAAGAGGGAAGGAGTTGTCCTCCCAAATGTCATGAACCCGGTTTCGCTTTTTGAAAAAAGGGGGCGCGATAGCATGGCGACTCTGCTGGGGAAGCTTTAGGCTTTTACCATTTCATGCTGCTTATGACTTTACTGCTTCTTTATTGTCTTTATTTAATATCTTTATCTTTTCCTCTACTACGAAACTGACTTGGCTCTTTGTTTCTTTTCATTAATGCTTTCTTTAACTACTTTCCTTCAATACTGTTGTAATTATGAGCAATTATTGTAATCATTACTTTATGAACGTGCAAATATGTGACAACTTGTTTCATTCTTGTAATTGCATATTCAACATCATATTCTACTCGTGCAAAAAAAATACCAGAGCAACGCTTATAATGAGTGGTTGCGCCCTTCCAATATTATCACCCCTAAATTTGGCAAAGGCTTATTTGCGGTAAAACTAGTCGATCAGTGGTGCAGTCGACGGTTCTGTGTCTTTCCCTCTTGAGTTGTCCGCTTAAGGGTACCAGTCTAATACCCCATAGAAACCTTACTCTGTTAAATTGTGCATGCATCACTATCAGACTTAGCCGAGTCAGTTATGTTGTCCGCATAATGACTCTATAAGATAGCCTTATCCAAAATCCACTGGGTTTTCCTTGAAACCCAAACGGACGCTACCATGCTTGTGCATTTATTTGGAGAACTAAATGCTGCTCATGCTAATTGTTGATATTTAATAGCCGAGTCTGTCAGAAGTATGGCCTCACCCTTTTGTTTTGTAGAAATGAACGATAAAGTTCTCGACTTTGGTATGGTCAACATACCCTCACTCTTACTGACCTGGTGGAGGAACCTCCCATCAAGTAACCAAATCAACGAATGGAAAGAGAGAGTCAGCAGGGCTAGTGAGAAGCTGGAATATCTAGAATACAGTCTATTGGAGTTGGAAGGGAAAGTGAGGAAAAGAGTCACCGACTATCAAAATGCTGAAGAAGGCAAAGGAGAACGCCTGGCGAAGGCATTTTTACTAGAAAATCTGCACGAGCTGGAACATCTAATCAACGAAAGCATTCAACCTAAAGAAGGTCCTTCTAGGACCAAGTAGATAGGAGTCCTTTCTTTTTCTTTAAGAATGTAATAAGGCCAATGGCCATTAGTGACATTTTATTTTCTGCTATTTTTAGTGTTGTTTTGGGATTCGTCTTATTTTTATCAATAAAATGAGGCATTTAGCATTATAAGTTCTCCAAATCAACTTGTCGCTAGGCCTACCTCGGGCACAACGAGGCTCCTAAATTAGGACACGATTTATATTCTTTCACTATGTGTTTAAATATTGCAACATTTTCTTCTCATAATCCGCACTAACTTGCTAACTTTTTGTTTTTACTTCTGTTTTATTCCCCTCCCCAAAGGTTAGTTCGTGCACTCTGGCATCTTCATCATACTCCACAAGATCTAAGGGCTCCGCCTTCTCCTCCTCCGAGTCCTATCAGAAACAAGAACAAGGGAAAAATGGAAGACTTGAGCAACATCAGAAAGGAGAACTCAGTTGAAAGGGTAGAGGTTCCTCAGGGTATTCAGGTTTCCAAGGAAAGTGCTTCCCAACTCGAGCAAAAGTTGTTGAAATTTCAGGAAGAACTGGACCAAGTTCGGAACTTGGCAAGCTTGTCGTTTTCCCTCACCACCCCAGATCTCAACTTTCCCAACACTCAAAACCACACACCTCCACAAAACATCCCAAAACCACAAAATCAACCCGTTCCCCATCACCACTGCAACACATGCCACACTTCAAACAACACCCCACTGCTCATCTCTGAACCACTAAACTCCACAAATGATCATCTCCACAACACCCCCATCTATGTGGAAACCATAACACACTATACTCAACTTATTTCAAGCACACCTGAGTCTGATGAAAAAGACTCTCTTATCAGGAATCTGGCCGCAGAACTCAAAAAGCTAACTAGCCGAATTCAGGGTGTTGAAGGAAGCAAGGGGATCGAGGGATTGAATTACGAAGACCTTTGCATTCAGCTAGATGTCGAACTACCTGAGGGGTACAAACCTCTCAGGTTTGAGATGTTTGATGGCACAGGGGATCCCAGAGTCCATTTAAGGACCTACTGCGACAAGCTAATCTTAATAGGGAAGGATGAAAAGATTCGCATGAAGTTCTTTATGAGAAGCCTCAAAGGGGATGCTCTATCTTGGTACATTAGCCAAGACCCGAAGAAGTGGTCGAATTGGGTAAGTATGGCGTCTGATTTCATGGACAGATTTAAATTCAACATGGAGAATGCGCCAGATATGTTCTACATTCAAAACTTAAAGAAAAACCTACGGAGACATTCCGCAAGTATGCTACTCGTTCGAGATCAGAAGCTGCTAAGGTCAGGCCGACTTTAGAAGAAGAACAAATGAATAGGTTTTTCGTCCGAGCTCAAGACCCACAATATTATGAGAGGTTGATGTTGATTGAAGGCCAGAAATTTTCCGACATCATTAAGCTAAGGGAAAGGATCGAGGAAAGTATTAAAAGTGGTATAGTCACAAACTTTGAAGCATTACAGGCCACCAACAAGGCTATACAGTCTGGTGGCATGTCTAAGAAAAGGGATGTGAGTGCCGTGATAGTTTCATAGAGAACAAAGTCCCCAATCAAATACCAAACCTACCCATTACCTCCACTCACATATCAGCCTACCCTAAATTACCAAGCTCCACCGTCTACTTACCAATCAACTCCACCTCCCCCATATCATCCCACTTCGCCCAGATACTCTCAACCCGCACATGTCTACCAAGCCTACAACACCCAACAAGCCCACTATCAATCACCTCCCACTCGCCAAAATTTCCCTAGACCCCAACCAAACTTCAACCGCAGACCCCCAAATAGTATACCGCCATTACTGAACCTATCGACCAGCTGTATGAAAGGCTCAAAGATGTTGGTTACGTCACCCCTATCCCTGCCATAAACCCCAAAAACCCCTCCCAATGGGTCAACCCAAACAAAACCTGTGCATACCATTCCGCCATGAAAGGGCATACCATTGATGAGTGCCGCTATCTGAAGAATAAGATCCAAGCTTTAATTGACAACAGGATCATTGTGGCAAAAGATCCTACTCCGAGTGTCCGTAACAACCCTCTACCAGACCACAAGGGTGTAGATATTCACATGATTGAGATAGAAGACGATTGGGACCCCAAAGGGTTGATTGGATTGATCGCCGAAGGTGACGAGCCAAAGAAACCAACAGTCACCCTTAACCCGATTGTGGTCCAGATGCAACCTTTTGGAGACGCCGAAGTGAACATGTCCATACCACTTGAGTTCGAAGCACCTTCTTCTACAAAGACGCCAGGTCCTATTGAGGTCGAGTTTGGGTCCCCAAAGGCACATGTACCATTTGATGTTGCTATATTACCTCCCAAAGCAAGGGTGGCTATTCCGGTGGCCATGACACCGTTACACCACCGAGGCGAGAAGGAAAGGAAAAACCAAATTTGGAGAAACAATTGCAGCGCAGGGTATGACAAGAACCAGCAAGGTTTATACTCCAGAATATCTAGCTGAGTCCAGTATGCAGGCCTCTGGATGACCAATCGTCACTGAAATTGGGCCTGATGATATCTGGAGGAAGATACAAGCTAAAGAGCATTCGGTCATTGATTAGTTGAACAAAACGCCAGCCCATATCTCTATCTTGGCTCTGCTACAAAGCTCAGACGCACATAAAAATGCCTTATTGAAGGTGCTGAGCGAGGCATATGTGCCCAGCAACATAACTGGAGAATAAATGGCAAACATGGTAGGGCAAGTATTGGAGAGTCACAAAATCACTTTCCACAAAGATGAGCTGCCACCTGAAGGGCTAAGCCACAACAAGGCATTGCACATCACTATGCAGTGTGGAGATTATTTCATCACCAAAATCCTGATTGACGGAGGGTCCAGCCTCAATATTTGTCCATTGTCGACTCTCAGAACATTGGGAAAGAGCCTGCATGAGATCAAGGATGGAGCCATCAATGTCAAAGCTTTCGATGGATCCCAAAGGTCTACTATTGGGGAAATCAGTTTGTGTCTGCAAATGGGACCGACTTGGTTCGACGTTGATTTTCATGTGATAGACGTCCCAACATCTTACAACATTCTATTGGGATGGCCCGGGATCCATGCCGCTGGGGCTGTAGCATCAACCCTACATCAAGTAGTGAAATTCGAGTGGAATCACCAAGAGGTAATTATTCACGGCGATGGTAGTAATTCCATATACAATCGCCAGACCATCCCAACAATCGGAGGAAGATAGGCGGAGAAACCTACCATCACATTGAGCGAGTCAACGCCGTGGACAGGGATAAATGGTGGGATAACAAAATTGAAAGCATCTTGAACTGGTGTGGGTATGAATCAGGAAAAGGACTCGACAAGAATCTCCAAGGAATTGCTAAGCCCATCAAGATGAAGAAACATGGTACCACTTTCAGTTTGGGATATGAGTATACTTGGGAGGAATTCAACCACTGGTCACCACCATGGCACAGTCCCTACTAGCCGCTGGAGCAGCCGATACCTCGCTTAGAGCAGACCTTCCAGCCAGCCGATGTCATATATGGGTTGGAAGAGAAGGAAGCACTGGTGGCGATGAGGAATTTGTTTTTGGAAGATGATAATATGGACTGTTGTGTCATTTTCGAGGAGGAGGGGGAGGAAGGCCCTTCTATACAAGCTGTGAGCCGAGGAGCACGCCTAAAAAATTGGTCCATCAGAACCACCAGGGCCCGGAAAACTTCAGGGTAGCAAGGCTGAACAAAGCACCATGCATTATCTTTATTTTTCGCTAGTTGACTCTCTTTCTGCACTTTTAATATTGAAATAAAAGCTCCAATGTTCAAAACAATTATGAAATTTATCAAAGCATTTCAGTTTCTCATAAATCTTGCTCTTATTACTTTTTATCGTTTACTTTATTTACATAACATTACTATTACTTATCTTGATGAATCGATGATTGTGACATGCAGTGAAACAACACAACAAACGAATATAGACTCAGAAGAAGATGATATACCAGAAGAGGTTGTTAAAGAGGTTGAGGATTTTGAGAACAAACCTAAGTCTAACCTGGACAAAACTGAGATTGTCAACCTGGGAAATGCAGAAAATGTCAAAGAAATGCACATCGGTATTCATCTGTCACCATCAGAAAAGAAAGAGTACACGGAATTTCTAAGTGAATATGAGGACATATTTGCCTAGTCTTATGATGACATGACTGGTCTCAGTACATTTATAGTAGCTCACAAACTGCCAACCGATCCGACATGTCCGCCAGTGAAACAGAAGCTCAGGAAGTTCAAACCTGACACGAGTTTGAAAATCAAGGAAGAAGTCACCAAGCAAGTCAAAGCCAAGGTTATCAGGGTAGTAGAGTATCCAACATGGTTAGCCAATATTGTTCCAGTGCCGAAGAAGGACGGGAAGGTTAGAGTCTGTGTCGACTACCGGGATCTTAACCGGGCCAGTCTGAAAGATGACTTCCCCTTGCCGAACATACACATTCTAATTGACAACTGCGCCAAGCATGAACTGCAGTCGTTCGTTGATTGTTTTGCTGGGTATCATCAGATATGGATGGATGAGGAAGACGCGGAGAAAATGACTTTCATTACGCCGTGGGGGATGTATTGTTACAAAATGATGCCGTTTGGGTTAAAGAATGCTGGGGCCACCTACATGAGGGCTATGACTAATATTTTTCATGACATGATACACAAAGAGATCGAGGTATATGTAGATGACGTCATCATCAAATCCAAGAGAGCCACTGACCACATGGAAGATCTGAGAAAGTTCTTCAACATACTGAGAAGGTACAACTTGAAGCTGAATTCCACCAAGTGTGCATTCGGGGTTCCTGCTTGAAAACTACTTGGGTTCATTGTGAGTCGCCGAGGAATAGAACTGGATCTATCAAAGGTCAAAGCCATCCAAGAATTGCCACCACCGAAGAACAAGATAGAGGTTATGAGCTTCTTGGGAAGACTTAACTACATCAACCGGTTCATAGCTCAATCCATTGTCATTTGTGAGCCAATCTTTAAGATGTTGAAGAAGGACGCTGTTACCAAATGGACTGATGATTGTCAGAAAGCCTTTGACAGAATCAAGGAATACATGTCAACGCCGCCAGTTTTGGTCCCGCCCGAGCTGGGTAGACCTCTATTACTCTACCTTGCAGTATTGGATGGAGCTTTCGATTGTATTTTGGGGCAGCATGATAAAATGGGAAGAAAGGAGAAGGCCATCTATTATCTCAGCAAGAAGTTCACCCCGTACGAGGCCCGGTATTCTCTATTGGAACGCACCTGTTGTGCTCTGACTTGGGTAGCTCAGAAGTTGAGGCAATATTTCTGTGCCTATACTACTTATCTCATATCAAGAATGGATCCTTTGAAGTACATCTTTCAGAAGCCCATGCCCACTAGCAAGTTAGCCAAGTGGCAAATCCTGCTAAGTGAATTTGACATTGTTTACGTGACTCAGAAGGCAATCAAAGGAAAAGCACCGGTAGATCATCTTGCTGAAAAGCCCGTGGATGGAGAATACGAGCCTCTAAAGACGCATTTTCCCGATGAAGAGGTATATTTCATAGGGGAAGATATTGCAGAATCCTATGATGGTTGGAGAATATTTTTCGACGGAGCAACAAACTTCAAAGGAGTTGGCATAGGAGCGGTCCTAGTATCAGAAACCGGCCAGCATTATTCGGTGTCTGCCAAGCTCAGGTTCTCGTGCACCAAAAACATGGCCGAGTACGAAGCCTGCATCTTAGGGCTCAAGCTGGCCATTGACATGAACATTTAGGAATTGCTAGTGATTGGAGATTCAGACCTGCTTATACATCTGGTCCGAGAAGAATGGGCAACCAACAACTCCAATATACTCCCTTATCTACATCATGTACAGGAGTTGAGGGAGAGGTTCACAAAGACAGAGTTCCAACATGTTCCCAGAGTTCAGAATGAGTTTGTCGATGCATTGGCTACCCTATCGTCCATGATACAGCACCCGGACAAGAACTTCATCGATCCTATTCCGGTAAAGATCTATGATCAGCCAGCTTACTGTGCTCATGTAGAAGAAGAAGAAGACGGAAAACCTTGGTTTCATGATATCAAGGAATATTTGACGAAGGGAGAATATCCAGAACTCGGAAATCCTACTCAGAAGCGCACACTTCGGAGATTATCTAAAAACTTCTTTCATAGCGGAGGAATCATGTATCGGAGGACTCCTGATTTGGGATTACTAAGGTGTGTCGACGCAAAGAAAGTATCCAGATTATTGGAGGAATTTCATGCGGGGACTTGCGGTCCACATATGAACGGCTTTGTCTTAGCCAAGAAAATACTCCGAGCTGGTTATTTTTGGATGACTATGGAAACAGACTGCATCCAGTATGTCCGAAAATGCCATCGCTGTCAGATACATGCAGACATGATAAAGGTGCCTCCAAATGAGCTTACTACAACCAACTCGCCATGGTCGTTTGCCGCTTGGGGAATGGATGTTATCGGACCTATCGAACCTGCCGCATTGAACGGACACAGGTTCATCCTAGTGGCAATTGATTATTTTACCAAATGGGTTGAAGCAGCATCATACAAAGTAGTGACTAAGAAAGTGGTAGCAGATTTTGTCCGCGACCGTATTGTTTGTCGGTTCGGAATTCCGGAGTCAATCATCACTGATAATGGTTCCAATCTCAACAGCGACCTGATAAAAGCCATGTGTGAAACCTTCAAGATCAAACACAAGAATTCTACGGCTTACAGACCTCAGATGAACGGATCTGTAGAAGTCGCCAATAAGAATATCAAGAAGATACTAAGGAAGATGATAGAGAAGCATAAGCAGTGGCCTGAGAAGTTAGCATTTGCATTATTGGGATACCGCACCATAGTTCGCACATCAATTGGGGCAACTCCCTATATGTTGGTTTATGGTATAGAAGCAGTCATTCCCGCCGAGGTAGAAATTCCTTTTTTTGAGAATCATACAGGAAGCAGAACTTGACGATGCAGAATAGGTAAGGAGTCGCTACGAGCAGTTAGCTCTTATAGATGGGAAAAGAATAAAGGCAGTTTGCCATTGTCAACTCTATCAGAACAGAATGTCCAGAGCCTTCAACAAAAGAGTCAAGCCGAGACAGTTTACACCGGGGCAGCTGGTGTTAAAGAAGATTTTCCCTCATCAAGATGAAACCAAAGAGAAGTTCTCTCCCAACTAGCAGGGTCCATACATGGTTCACCGGGTTCTAACCGGAGGAGCCCTCATACTTGCAGAAATGGACGGTGAAGTTTGGCCGAAGTCGATCAATTCAGATGTAGTGAAGTGATACTATGTGTAACTCTTACGATTTCCTGTATAATGTATTTGAACTACGCCTGACCTGATTCCCGTTTAAGAGGGTATACGTAGGCAACCCTATGGGTTCAGTCACAATTCAATAAAATTTTCATTTCCCCCCACTATTGGAAACTGGGAAGAATTTTGAGGAGGACCCTCAAAATTCTGAAGTTGAGTTCAGCCATTTATCGCACGCAGCTGTCAGAAGCACCAGCCCAGTAAACTGGGGAAGAATGTTAAGTAGGACCCTCAAAATTCCAGAGCAAGAAAGGTTGCAATGTCTTGAACCGCATCGCATTCGTCGGTTCATCTAAAGAAAACTATTTTAAATCATGTATTTATGTTACATTTATTTTCTGAATCATGCACGTCTGGTATCAAAATTGCTTTGTTTAGCAACGCTACCCCAATGATACACAACACCAAGCAAGACAAGCGAAGCTCATGGGGAAATGAACTAACCTTCCCCCCCTTTTACAAAACTCATGATTTTTCTTTGGATGCAGGCACTCAATTCGTAAAATCATCAGATATATCTATACACTCATACTTCCCGGGAATACAACTCTCGGAATCATCACCTATTTACGGTTGCTATCCGTACATGACATCCACAACATCCACAATATAATAATCATCTATCAGCTATCATCTATCAGCTAAGAGATTTCATTATTATTCGCTTTTAATTTTCTGTATTGCATAAGGCTACCTTTCTGCCTTCCGAGACTAAGCTCTGTCTCCATCTGCATTTTTCTGCATTGTATAAGGCTACCTTTCTGCCTTCCGAGACTAAGCTCTGTCTCCATCTGCATTTTTCTGCATTGCATAAGGCTACCTTTCTGCCTTTCGAGGTTAAGCTCTACCTCCATCTGCACCTTCTGCATTGCATAAGGCTACCTTTCTGCCCTCCGAGGTTAAGCTCTACCTCCATCTGCATCTCCTGCATTGCATAAGGCTACCTTTCTGCCTTCCGAGGTTAAGCTCTACCTCCATCTGCATGGCTGAAACACCGCCACCTTATTTCTCTTGCATGGCTAAAATATTGCCACTCTATTTCTCTTGCATGACTGAAATACCACCACCTTATTTCTCTTGCATGGCTGAAATATCGCCACTCTATTTCTCTTGCATGACTGAAATATCACCATCTTATTTCTCTTGCATGGCTGAAATACCGCCACCCTTTATTTACGTCTTGCATCGGCTGAAAGATCGCCACCTTCTGCATTTTCATAGGCTGAAAGATTGCCAAATTGTCCAAAGGCATCATTGTTCGGAGGCACCATTTTCATAGCCCGAGAATGCCATGCCATGGCCTGAGGACCCCATTTTATCTTTTGCATATCATTATTCAAAGGCATCATGGTTCGGAGGCATCATCCTCATAGCCCGAGAACATCATTTCATAGCCTGCGAATCCTTTATCATACGCTTCATGGCCCAGGACATCATGGTCCGAGGACGTCATCCTAACCGTCCAAAGACAGCGTTCATGGTCCAATGGGAAATTACATCATGTTGAAATTTTCGCACAATATACACTGGTGTTGCTTATTTGTAGGTAAACCGACGAGCAACAACCATCTCAGCAAGAGCGATCCCGCTCCAGTTCCCGCAGCCTATCAGACTCTGACCATCCTTTCTCAACCTGAACATCGCGTCCGCTTTTTGAAAATCTCCATCGGCATACTCCACCAATGGATCCCGAACTACATATGGCCCGATTCCTGTAATACCAGGGATATGTAGGCAGCTCAGGAACTAGAGATCGGTCAAAATTCTTCAAATCATTTCATTTGATCAAAATTGGCCATCATATCTTAACTCGACAACTCTTTCATCCTTCCCGGGTAAAGAGGGGCAGCTGTTGATACCCAATTTTTTTCTATGTATTTTTTTATGCAAAATACTTTCAAGATGGCATGTACATACATATATGAGCATGCCCAAGAGTTTTGGAATTTCACCTAATTTTTAAAGATTTTTTAAAATCAATTTATTATCTATTTTAGCAGTACAAAATCCAATAATTATTCCCAAGACTATCATTTTTGTGAATAATTTATTTTTATTCTCATATTTACACCAAAATATAATTAAGGTGATTTTTTTATATTTTACAAATCCATTTGATATTTTTAAGCTAAATTGCATGTAATTGCAATTATAGCCTATCTTACGATTAATAGCATTTTATAATCATAAAATTATTTCCAGCATTTTTAGATTAATATTTATATAGTATTTGTTGACTCAATGTTTTTCATTTACTTTTAAAATCATTATTACTATTTTTATTAAATAAAAAGGGGAAAATTGGCTATTTAACATTTAGCCCATTTCTAATTCAATTACAGCCTCATTTCCTTTCAATTTTAACCTTAAATTGACCCCAATACCGCCCCAAATTAAACTAGCCCAATTCCTAAATTACCCGACCCCTGACCCTATCTAAATGACCCGCCCGGTTCCTCTTTGATCCAGGCCGTTGATCATTTTGATCAACGGCCATAAACCCCCCTTACTTTTTTTAACCCCAAATGACTACCCTAATCCCTCATTCTCACCTGACTCGCCGCCTCTTAATCCTAAATGCTCTCAAATCCTCTCATCAGCTCTTCGAAACCCTAGCCTCCTCCTACCTTATTTCACCATGTTTTCACTGGAATCCATGGCTTCTCAGGACATGGACGGTCCGTACTCACCCCTCTCCATCATTATACCTTGGGTGTTCGAGGTTTTGAAGGCTGACCTCGATGTCTCTCTTTAGATCCTTCTCAGATCTGTAGATCTATGGCTTCTCCGGCCATTACCCCGGCATGTTCAAGCAATATGAGTCTTTTCGACCCAGGATCTGACTTTCCTCAAGACCTTTCTCATTTCTAAGGTTTTCTCTTCAACTCTAAACCATCTGAGGTTCTGTGCTCGCCTACTTTTTCTTAGATCTGTGATATGTATGGGCTTTACTTGACATTTTAAAAGGTTTCTCCCCAAATTTCTTTTTCAAAATCGCTCAATTTCAATTTTAGGGTTTCTGAAAAAGTTTCTTCAAATATCTTTCCGATTCTTTTTGTTCTTTCTTCATGTGTGTTTACCTATGTTATACTCGTATGCTTTCTTTTCTACTACGCATGACTTTGCTCTCTTGTTTCTTTTCTATTATGCAAGACTCTTCTATTTTTGTTGTCACTCTTATGCTCTCATGTTAATTCGTGTTGTTAATCCTTATTCTTTGCTATATGTGTTTATGGTTGAGTTCTTTGATTTTGTTCACTTTACTGAGTTCTGTTTGTATTCCTGCTAAGCATATTTCATCTACCTTTGTTTAAAGCTCGTATCATCTCTTTCTTCTGAACTTGTTTAAATTCCAAGTTTTCTCGAGCATGTTCTCATGACTTTGAATCAGTGTTCTTTCTATCGTATGTGTTTGTCTCTCATACGTCTTTGGAAAAGACTTCTGAGCCTCTCTCAAGTGGCTTGCCTTCTCATCTCCATTGTCTGACTCAATTTGAAACCCTAGGATTTGGGGGTTTCTTTGGCAAGTGGTATTAGGGTTCCACTTTGGGACCCTAGGCTTTCAGACTCACTATGAGTCTGTAACTGAACTCGATTCCCTTTTGTTTTTGACTCTAAGGCTTTCAATGTTAGACTTTTTTTCTAAGAAACCTGACGATTCCTTTTGCTTGATCTGTGTGCTTTATATATGAGAAATTCCTCTTTCAAAAGTTTTCACCAATTAAGTGATTGATTCTGAAATCCTTTTAATAAGTCTGACGAATTGTTACTGATTTTTCTTCGATTGAACCTCATTTACCTTTCTTGACTTGGTTCATTCGAGATTGAATCTGTAATTTTGGTTTCATGGCTGTTTGATTGATTCCCTTGCCATATTTGGCACAAACCGTATACCATTGATGGTTTTCCTTAAATAAACTTCTATGTATTTACCCCTTTTGTGCTACTTTGAAAAGGTCTTAATCAAAATTTCTTCCCTTAAATGTCTTCTACCCGTTTGAAATCAAATTCCTTAACTGAAGGGAAATTCTACGTGATTGATTGCAAGTTATTGTCTTACCTTTCTTACTTGTTTCTCTGCACTATAAAAGGGACTGCCCTTCTGCACTTTTAAAACACCTTGCACCTTCAGCTCACACGACCTATACATTACCAATTGTTGATACCCAATTTTTCCCTATGTATTTTTATATGCAAAATACTTTCAAAAGAACAAGTGTTTTGGTATTTTTTTCTAATTTTTAATTTTTTTTTAAAATCAATTTATTGTCTATTTTAGGAGTATAAAATCCAATAATTATTCCCAAGATTATCATTTTGGTGAATAATTTATTTTATTTTCATATTTATACCAAATTATAGCTAACTTAATTTTTATACATTTTTACAAATTTATTTGGTATTCTAAAGCTAAATTGCATATAATTGCAATTCTAGCCTACCTTAAGATTTAATAGCATTTTATAGTTGTAAAATTGGTTCCACCATTTTTATATTATTATTTACATATTATTAACTGGGTCAGTACTTTTAATTTGCTTTTAAAATTATTTTTACTATTTTTTATAAAATAAAAGGGAAAAATTGGCTATTTAACATTTAGCCTCATTTCATTTCAATTACAGCCTATTTACATTTCAATTTTAGCCCTCAAATTGACCCAATCCTAACCCCCAGCTGGACCGGCCCAATTTCATCTTTTACCCGACCCATGACCCAATTAAAAAACCCGCCCAGTTCCTCTTTTGATCCTGGCCGTTGAGCATTTTGATCAACGGCCATAATTCCCCCTTTCCTTTTTAATTTCTCAAATACCCCTAACCCTAATCACTTTCACCTAACTAGCCGCCTTTGAATCCCTTCGTCTCTCAAACTCTCTCAAAGGTTCTTCGGAACCCTAGTCGGCTTCCACCCTTTTCAACCATTACTTCACCGGAATCCATGGCTTCTCAGGCCATGGATGGCCTGTATTCACCCCCTCCACCATTAGACCATGGTTGTTCGAAGTTTCGTGGTTTGACCTCGATGGTTTCCTTCCAGACCTTCTTAGATATATGGTTCTATGGCTTCTCCGGCCCTGCTCCAGCGTATCCAAAGCATTAGGAGCCTGATTCTAACTCATCCGACTCAAGATTGGACTTTCTTCCAAGCCTTTCTCATTACTAGGGTTTCTCTGAAATCCTAAGCTATTTGAGGTTTTTATCTATTTGTTTTCTTAGATCTATGATATATTCGTGCTCTACCAGATTTTTAAAGTGTTTTCCCCAAACTTTTCTCTCAAAATTGCTTCTCTTCGATTTAGGGTTTCTGAAAGGGTTTCAAACGTCTCTCTAGTTCTTCCTCTCTCTTTTCTTTATGTGTGTTTTCCTATGCTATGTTTTACCACAGATGTGTTGTTCTTCTACTTTTCTTTTTCTACTATAAATGGCGCTCCTGTGCTTTGTATTCTACTGTGCCTCTAGATTAGGCTCACATGTTAATCTTTGTTATATTTTCCTACATGTTCTTTGCTGTACTTTTCAGTATTCTTCTACTGTATGTGTTTCTTGCTGAGTTCTTTAACTTTGTTTGCTTTACTGGAAGTAATTCGAGTTCTTGCAAAACATGTCTCGCCACCATTTCTTAAGCTTATATCACCCTTTTTCTCTTCTGAACTTGCTTAGGTTCCGAGTTTTTTTAAACATGTTCTTTATGCTTCAAATCAGCTTCCTCACTATGTTGTTTCAAACTTGCTATTCTATCTTCGTGAGTCTCTAAAAGAGAGCTCTGAGCCTGTTATCTGTCTTCTCATCTCTGCTTCTAATTCAAGTTGAAACCCTAGGCTTTGGGTTTTGGCAAGTTTTATTTTGGACTAGGGTTCTACTTTGGTACCCTGGACTGTCAGACTCATTCTGAGTCTACAGACTGAACTTGTATCCCTTTGTTATGACTTTGAGCTTCTCTATGCTAGTCTTTTCTAATTAGCATGACAACTCTTTTTGTTTGACATGTCTGTATGCTTTATATATGAGGTTCTTCCTTCAAAAAGGCTTTTGCCAATTTGTGATTGACTCAGGATCCCTTTTAATAAGGTCCGATTGATTGTTATTGATTTTTTTCTAATTGAACCTTCTTTACCTTTTCTTGGCTTGGTTCATTCGAACGGAGCCTGTTACTTTGTTTTACTGGCTGTCTGATTGATTCCCTTTCCTTTTTTTTACAAACCGAGTACCAATGGACTTTTGCCTTAAATAAACTCTATGTATTTACCCTTCTTATGTTACTTTGAAAAGTTTTCAATCAAATTTCTTTCCTTAATTGTATACTACTCGTTTGAAATCAGAATCCCTTAACTGAAGGAAGATTCTGTGTGATTAATTGCAAATTGTTCCTTTACCCTTCTTACTCATTTTTGTGCACTATAAAAGGGACTACACTTCTACACTTTAGAGACGACTTGGAGTTGAATACCTCGAACTTTTAGTTAAATACTTTCAACTTACTTACACACAATATTGCTTTGAGTTCAATACTCTTACAATACTACTGTTTACTTGTTTGTTTTCCCTGAAACTGGTATGTTCTAATTTAACTTTCCTGCCTCATCACTATGTGTTTATTTATAGTTTTCTGCAACCCTGTTTACTTTGCTGTTCATGTTCAATGATTAATGTTAACTATGTGTGTTCTTTCCTTGCATCTGTTTGTATTTTGAATCCCTATCCCTGTTTCCTTCTATGTTTTTAAGTTAAGGTTCATGGCCTGGCAGTATCCAAATTACTGCCTAGGTCTAAACCTGATCCTCAATGGATCCTAACTCCCAACTTTGGCTGACAGGCTGGTCAGGGGTGTGCCAGCACTCTTAAATTGCTGGGCATGACCACCAGCCTGCCATGGTCTTCCCTAATTCTCCTCTATGCACTTACACTTACTCTTAGATTCTAAGTTCTGTCCCCTTCTTATGAGCCATGCTTTGGTACCCTGAGTTCCCTCTGAACTTGGACATTTGAGGTCTCACTCTTCCACACTGCACTATAATCTAACTTTGCAATGTATTTGGGGTGTAAGCACTGCCCTAAGCCTCCTTTGAGGCTCTTGGGAACTTTGACACATCCTAAATAAGAGAAAGGCTTTGGAAATATGATCCTGGAAGTTGGTTTATCTCATATTGTTAGACCTTGAGTCTGAATTAGGCTATTTGGTTGCAGCTGGAAGTTCTGATTTTTTTTCCTTCTTGATTCATTCGGGTCTGTGATAATTTGTAATAACTATGGGGTTCTAGTGAAGAGGGGAGGGTTACTCATGTATTCATATGGGTAAATATCATGCTTTAGGTATTTCCTGCTGCAATCACAACCTGCTCTTTCGCTTATGTATGCACTAGAAATCCTGCCTATAAGTTGTTTCATTACTGCATTAGCAATTCTGCCTATAAATTATGCATTATATAGAGAAATCCTGCCTATAAGTTATGCATTACATGTAGAAATTCTGCCTATAAGTTATTTCATTACTGCATTAGCAATCCTGCCTATAAGTTATACATTACACGTAGAAATCCTGCCTATAAGTTGTTTCATTACTGCATTAGAAACCATGCCGATAAATTTCTATTTATACATATCTCATTAGGCAAACAATCATAGGTTAAATAATAATCAACCTCACTCTAGATATCATGCCTATAGGATTCTTGCATCCCGTAATCGTTTCAAAAATAACAACACCTAGAAATCATGCCTATAGAAATAACCAGCTGAATCTGATTCATCCATCTCATCTAAAAGTCTAAAATCAGTAATAATACCGTTTAATATCTGCAGAATTTTGTTTTTCTAAAAGGAGTAACCCTTCTTTAAAAAGCAGTATACTTCCACCTAGGCAAGTAGTAGATAATTGTTTAACTATGTCAGTTTTAATAAACTGCAACCAGACAAGGCCTAATTCGGGCTTCTCATCTGAGAAATATGTGATGAAGCAGCATGTCCTAACGCTTTAGATTTAATTTAGACTATAACCAATATTTGAAGTCATGCTAGACAATTTGCTTTCTTTAAATGAGGAGGCCTGTTTGAGCCGTTTTAACTGTTATGTGTTCTCCCATACCCGCCTTATATGTTTTGATTGTCGCCATAGAATTTTATCCTTTTAAAACTCTGAAAAGCCAAATTTTCCATCCCTTTAGGACTAGCAGTCCCAAATGCCTCCGGGACTGATAGGATTTGGGCGGGTACCAGAATGCAATAAGTAAACGAAACCATTCCGCGTTTAATACCTCAACGGGGTGGGGAAAGGGTAGATATGGATATGATGACCGGTGCGCTAATACCATGTGTAACCCTTCTTCTGAGGAGTGATTATCGGGTATTGCATTGATGTGATCCATATTACTTATAAACCTAGGACCCCCTTCCTTTACTCGTTTATTTTATTTCAAAACTCTTTTTATCAAATTTCAGCTTCCTTGTTTCTTAAAACTTTAACTCATTCGCAATCACAATGTGACAACCCCTCATCTTTGAAACCCTTATTTACTTATTTATTGTTTGTACTTAAGTCACAATTGTAGCATGGTCGGGAACCACACTAGTGGATCCTGAGGGGTGCCTAACACCTTCCCCTCGGGATAATTTCTATCCCTTATCCAAACTCTGGTTTTTCTAAGCAAATTATTCCTAGTGTCCTAATGCACTTTAATCATTAGGTGGCGACTCTTCAATTCAAAACCCAATTCCCAAGAGGGAACGAGTTGTCCTCCCAAATGTCATGAACCTGATTTCTTGCTTTTAGATAAAGGGGGTGAAACAACATGGCAACTCTGCTGGGGAAGCTTTAGGCTTTAACCATTTCATGCTACTTATGACTTTACTGCTTCTTTATTGCCTTTATTTAATGTCTTCATCTCTTCCTCTACTACGAAACTGACTTGGCCCTTTGTTTCTTTTCTTTAATGTTTTCTTTTACTACTTTCCTTCAATACTGTTGTAATTATGAGCAATTATTGTAATCATTACTTTATGAACGTGCAAATACGTGACAACTTGTTTCATTCTTATAATCGCATATTCAACATCATATTTCACTCGTGCCAAACAAAATACCATAGTAACGCTTATAATGAGTGGTTGCGCCCTTCCAATATTATCACCCCTAAATTTGGCAAAGGATTATTTGCGGTAAAACCAGTCGATCAGCGGTGCTGTCGATGGTTCCGTGCCTTTCCCTCTTGAGTTGTCCTCTCAAGGGTACCGGTCTAATACCCCATAGAAACCTTACTCTGTTCAATTGTGCATGCATCACTGTCAGACCTAGCCGAGTCAGTTATGCTAGTCCGCATAATGACTCTTTAAGATAGCCTTGTCCAAAGTCCACTGGGTTCCTTGGGAACCCAAACGGACATTACCACGTCTGTGCATTTATTTGGAGAACTAAATGCTGCTCATGCTAATTGTTGATATTTAATAGCCGAGTTTGTCAGAAGTGTGGCCTCACCCTTTTGTTTTGCACAAATAAACGACAAAGTTCCCGACTTTGGTATGGTCAATATACCCTCACTCTTGCTGACCTGGTGGAAGAACCTCCCATCAATTAACCAAATCAACGAATGGAAAGAGAGAGTCACCAGGGCTAGTAAGAAGCTGGAATATCTGGAATACAGTCTGCTAGAGTTGGAAGGAAAAGTGAGGAAAAGAGTCACTGACTGTCTAAACGCTAAGGAAGGCAAAGGAGAACGCCTGGCGAAAGCATTTTTACTGGAAAATCTACGCGAGATGGAAGATCTGATTTAGCGAAAGCCTTTAACCTGAATAAGGTCCTTCTAGGACCAAGTAGCTAGGAGTCCTTTCTTTTGCTTTAAGAATGTAATAAGGCCAATGGCCATTAGTGACATTTTAGTTTCTGCTATTTTGGTATCGTTTTGTGATTTAATTTATTTTTATCAATAAAATGAGGCATTTAGCATTATAACTTCTCCAAATCAACTTGTCGCTAGGCATACCTCGGGCACAATGAGGCTCCCAAATTAGGACATGATTTATATTCTTGCACTATATGTTTAAACATTGCAACATTTTCTTCTCATAATCCGCACTAACTTTCTACCTTTTTGTTTTTACTTTTGGTTTATTCCCCTCTCTAAAGGTTATTTCATGCACTCTGGCATCTTCATCATACTCCACAAGGGCCCTCCGCCTCCTTCTCCTCCGAGTCCCATCAGAAACAAGAACAAGGGAAAATGGAAGATTTGAGCAACATCAGAAAGGAGAACTCAATTGAAAGTGTAGAGGTTCCTCAGGGTATTCAGGTTTCCAAGGAAAGTGCCTCCCAGCTCGAGCAGAAGTTATTGAAATTTCAGGAAGAATTGGACCAAGTTCGGAACTTGGCAAGCTTGTTGTTTTCCCTCACCACCCAGATGTCAACTTTCCCAACACACAAAACCCCACACCTCCACAAAACATCCCGAAACCACAAACCAACCCATTCCCCATCATCACTGCAACATATGCCACACTTCAAACAAGACCCCACTGCTCATCCCTGAACCACTAAACTCCACAAATGATCATCTCCATAAAACCCCATCTATGTGGAAACCATACTACACTATACTCAACCTATTTCAAGCATACCTGAGTCTGATGACAAAGACTCTCTTATCAGGAATCTGGCCGCAGAACTCAAAAAGCTGACTAGCCGAGTTCAGGGTGTTGAAGGAAGCAAGGGGATCGAGGGATTGAATTACGAAGGCCTTTGCATTCATCCAGATGTTGAACTATCCGAGGGGTAGAAACCTCCCAAGTATGAGATGTTTGATAGCACAGGGGATCCTAGAGTCCATTTGAGGACCTACTGCGACAAGCTGGTCGGAGTAGGGAAGGATGAAAAGATTCGCATGAAGCTCTTTATGAGAAGCCTGAAAGGGGATGCTCTATCTTGGTACATTAGCCAAGACCCGAAGAAGTGGTCGAATTGGGTAAGTATGGCGTGCGATTTCATGTACAGATTCAGATTCAACACGGAGAGTGCGCCAGATGTGTTCTACATTCAGAACTTAAAGAAGAGACCTACGGAGACATTCCGCGAGTATGCTACTCATTGGAGATCAGAAGCTGCTAAGGTCAGGCCGGCCTTAGAAGAAGAACAAATGAATAGGTTTTTGGTCCGAGCTCAAGACCCACAATATTATGAGAGGTTGATGTTGATTGAAGGCCAGAAATTTTCCGACATCGTTAAGCTAGGGGAAAGGATCGAGGAAGGTATTAAAAGTGGTATGGTCACAAACTTTGAAGCATTACAGGCCACCAACAAGTATCTACAGTTTGGTGGCACGTCCAAGAAAAGGGATGTGAGTGCCGTGATGGTTGCACAAAGAACAAAGTCCCCAATCAAATACCAAACCTACCTATTACCTACACTCACATATCAGCCTACCCCAAATTACCAAGCACCCTTGCCCTCTTACCAAGCTCCACCGCCTACTTACCAATCATCTCCACCTCCCCCATATTAGCCCACTTCGCCTAGATACTCTCAACCCACACCTGTCTACCAAGCCTACAACACCTAATGAGCCCACAATCAATCACCTCTCCCTTGCCAAAATTTCCCTAGACCCCGACCAAACTTCGACCGCAGACCCCCAAAATAGTATACCGCCATTGCGGAACCTATTGACTAGTTGTATGAAATGCTCAAAGCTACTGGTTACGTCACCCCTATCCCTGCTATAAACCCCGAAAACCCCTCCAATGGGTCAACCCAAACAAAACCTGTGCATACCACTCAGGCATGAAAGGGCATACCATTAATGAGTGCCGCTCTTTGAAGGATAAGATCCAAGCTTTAATTGACAATAAGATCATTGTGGCAAAAGAGCCTACTCCGAGTGTTTGTAACAACCCTCTACCAGACCACAATGGTGGAGATGTTCATATGATTGAGATAAAAGACGATTGGGACCCCAAAGGGTCGATTGGATTGATCGCTTAAGGTGACGAGCCAAAGAAACCAACAATCACCCTTAACTCGATTGTGGTCCAGATGTAACCTTCTAGAGACGCCAAAGTGAATATGTCCATACCACTTGAGGTCGAAGCACCTTCTTCTGCAAAGATGCCAGGGCCTATTGAGGTCGAGTTTGGGTCCCCAATGGCAGATGTACCATTTGAGGTTGTTGTATTACCTCCCAAAGCAAGGGTGCCAATTCCGGTGTCCGTGACAGTAGTAACACCGTTCCACCCAAAGGCCATACCATGGGATTACACCACCGAGGAGAGAAGGAAAGGAAACACCAAATCTGGAGAAGCAATTGCAGCATAGGGTATGACAAGAACCGGCAGGGTTTATAATCCAGAACATCTAGCTGAGTCCAGTAGGCAGGACTCTAGACGACCAACCGTTACTGAAACTGGTCCTGATGATCTCTGGAGGAAGATACAAGCCAAAGAGTATTTGGTCATTGCTCAGTTGAACAAAATGCCAACCCAGATCTCCATCTTGGATCTGCTACAAAGCTCTAACGCATATAAGAATGCCCTATTGAAGGTGCTGAGCGAGGCATATGTGCCCAACAACATAACTGGAGGAGAAATGGCAAACATGGTAGGGAAAGTATTGGAGAGTCACAAAATCACTTTCCACGAAGATGAGATGCCACCTGAAGGGCTAAGCCACAACAAGGCATTGCACATCACTGCGCAGTGTGAAGATTATTTCATTACCAGAATCTTGATTGACGGAGGGTCCAGCCTCAATATTTGTCCATTGTGACTCTCAGAACATTGGGAAAAAGCCTGCATGAGATCAGGGATGGAGCCATCAATGTCAAAGCTTTCGATGGATCCCAAAGGTGCACTACTGGGGAAATCAGTTTGTGTCTACAAATGGGACCGACTTGATTTGACGTTGATTTTCAAGTGATAGACGTCCCAGCATCTTACAACTTGCTATTGGGACAGCTTTGGATCCATGCCACTGGGGCTGTAGCATCAACCCTACATCAAGAAGTGAAATTCGAGTGGAATCACCAAGAAGTAATTATTCACGAAGACGGTAGCAATCCCATATACAGTCGCCAGACCATCCCAGCGATCAGAGAAAAAAGAAAGATAGACGGAGAAACCTATCATCACATTGAGCGATTCAACGCCGTGGACAAGGATAAATGGTGGGATAACAAAATTAAAAGCATCTTAAACTAGTGTGGGTATGAACCAGGCAAAGGACTCGACAAGAATCTCCAAGGAATTGTTAAGCCTATCAAGTTGAAGAAACATGGTACCACTTTCGGTTTGGGATATAAGTATACTTGGGAGGAATTCAACCATTGGTCGCCACCATGGCATAGTCCCTACTACCTGCTGGAGCATCCGATACCTCGCTTAGAGAAGACCTTCCAGCCAGCCAATGTCATAAATGGGTCAGAAGAAGAGGAAGCACTAGCGGCGATGAGGAATTTATTTTTGGAAGATGATAATATGGACTGTTGTGTCATTTTCAAGGAGGAGGAAGGCCCTTCTATACAAGCTGTGAGCCGAGGAGCACACCTTAACAATTGGTCCATCAGAACCACCAGGGCCCAGAAAGCTTCGGGGTAGCTAGGCTGAACAAAGCACCATGTATTATCTTTATTTTTCGCTAGTTGGCTTTCTTTCCGCACTTTTAATATTGAAATAAGAGCTTCAATGTTCAAAACAATTATGAAATTTATCAAAGCATTTCAGTTTCTTACAAATCTTGTTCTTATTACTTTTATCGTTTACTTTATTTACACAGCATTACTATTACTTATCTTGATGAACCGACGATTGTGACATGCAACGAGACAACGCAACAAACGGATATAGACTCATAAGAAGATATACCAGAAGAGGTTGTTAAAGAGGTTGAGGATTTTGAGAAAGACCTAAGTCTAACCTGGACGAAACTGAGATTATCAACCTGGGAGATGCAGAAAATGTCAAAGAAATGCGCATCATTGTTCATCTGTCACCATCAGAAAAGAAAGAGTACACGGAATTTCTAAGGGAATATGAGGACATATTCGCATGGTCTTATGATGACATGACTGGTCTGAGTACATCTATAGTAGCTCACAAATTGCCAACCGATCCAACATGTCCACCAGTAAAACAGAAGCTCAGGAAGTTCAAACCTGACATGAGTTTGAAAATCAATGAAGAAGTCTCCAAGTAGGTCAAAGACAAGGTTCTCAGGGTAGTAGAGTATCCAACATGGTTAGCCAATATTGTGCCAGTGCCGAAGAAGGACGGGAATGTTAAAGTCTGTGTCGACTACCGGGATCTCAACCGGGCCAGTCCGAAAGATGACTTCCCCTTACCGAACATACACATTCTAATTTACAACTACGCCAAGCATGAACTGCAGTCATTTATGGATTGTTTCGCTGGATGTCATCAGATCTGGATGGATGAGGAAGACGCGGATAAAACAGCTTTCATTATGCCGTGGGGGATGTATTGTTACAAGATAATGCCGTTTAGGTTAAAGAATGCTTGGGCCACCTACATGAAGGCCATGACTACTATTTTCCATGACATGATACATAAAGAGATCGAGGTGTATGTAGACGACGTCATCATCAAATCCAAGAGAGCCACTGACCACATGGAAGATCTGAGGAAGTTCTTAAACAGACTGAGAAGGTACAACTTGAAGCTGAATCCCGCCAAGTGTGCATTCGGGGTTACTCGGAAAACTACTTGGGTTCATTGTGAGTCGCCGAGGAATAGAAATGGATTCGTCAAAGGTCAAAGCCATCCAAGAATTGCCACCACCAAGAACAAGAAAGAGGTTATGAGTTTCTTGGGAAGACTTAACTACATCAACCGGTTCATAGCTCAGACCACTGTCATTTGTGAACCAATCTTTAAGATGTTGAAAAAGGACACCACTACCAAATGGACTGATGATTGTTAGAAAGCCTTTGACAGAATCAAGGAATACCTGTCAACGCCGCCAGTTTTGGTCCCGCCCGAGCCGGGTAGACCTCTATTAGACCTTGCAGTATTGGATGGAGCTTTCGGTTGTGTTCTGGAGTAGCATGATGAAATGGGAAGAAAGGAGCAGGCCATCTATTATCGCAGCAAGAAGTTCACCCCGTACGAGGCCTGGTATTCTCTATTGGAATGCACCTGTTGTGCTTTGACTTGGGTAGCTCAGAGAATGAGGCACTATTTCTGTGCCTATACTACTTATCTCATATCAAGAATAGATCATTTGAAGTATATCTTTCAGAAGCCCATCCCCACTGGCAAGTTAGACAAGTGGCAAGTCCTGCTGAGCAAATTCGACATTGTTTACGTGACTTAGAAGGCAATCAAAGGACAAGCACTGGCAGATCATCATGCTGAAAATCCCGTGGATGGAAAATACGAGCCTCTAAAGACGTATTTTCCTGATGAAGAGATATCTTTCATAGGGGAAGATATTACAAAATCCTATGATGGTTGGAGAATGTATTTCGACGGAGCAACAAACTTAAAAAGAGTTGGCATAGGAGCGGTCCTAGTATCAGAAACTGGCCAGCATTATCTAGTGTCTTCCAAGCTCAAGTTCCCGTGCACCAACAACATGGCCGAGTACGAAGCCTGCATCTTAGGGCTCAAGCTGGCCATTGACATGAACATTTAGGAATTGCTAGTGATCAGAGATTCAGACCTGCTTATACATTAGGTCCGAGAAGAGTGGGCAACCAAGAACTCCAAGATACTCCCTTATCCGCATCATGTACAGGACTTGAGGAAGAGGTTCACAAAGACAGAGTTCCAACATGTTCCCAGAGGTCAGAATGAGTTTGCCGATGCATTGGCTACCCTATCATCCATGATACAGCACCCAGACAAGAACTTCATTGATCCTATTCCGGTAAAGATCTATGATCAGCCAGCTTACTGTGCTCATGTAGAAGAAGAAGCTGATGGAAAACCTTGGTTTCATGATATCAAGGAATATTTGACGAAGGGAGAATATCCATAACTCGCAAATCATACTCAGAAGCGCACACTTCGGAGATTATCTAACAACTTCATTCATAGCGGAGGAATCCTGTATAGGAGGACTCCTGATTTGGTATTACTAAGGTGTGTCGACGCAAAGGAAGCATCCAGATTATTGGAGGAAGTTCATGCAGGGACTTGCGGTCCACATATGAACGGCTTTGTCTTAGCCAAGAAAATACTCCAAGCTGGTTATTTTTGGATGACTATGGAAACGAACTGCATCCAGTATGTCCGAAAATGCCATCACTGTCAAATACATGCAGACATGATAAAGGTACCTCCAAATGAGCTTACTGCAATAATCTCACCATGGTCGTTCGCCGCTTGGGGAATGGATGTTTTCGTACCTATCGAACCTGCCGCATCGAACGGACACAAGTTCATCCCAGTGGCAATTGATTATTTCACCAAATGGGTTAAAGCAGTATCGTACAAAGCAGTGACTAAGAAGTGGTAGCAGATTTTGTCCGTGACCGTATTGTTTGTCGGTTCGGAATTCTGGAGTCAATCATCACTGATAATGGTTCCAATCTCAACAACGACCTGATGAAATCCATATGTGAAACCTTCAATATCAAACACAACTATTCTACGGCTTACAGACCTCAGATGAACGGAGTTGTAGAAGCCGCCAATAAGAATATCAAGAAGATACTAAGGAAGATGATAGAGAAGCATAAGCAGTGGCATGAGAAGTTAGCATTTGCATTATTGGGATACCGCACCACAGTTCGCACATCAACCGGGGCAACTCCCTATATGTTGGTTTATGGTACAGTAGCAGTCATTCCCGTCGAGGTAGAAATTCCCTCCCTGTGAATCATACAGGAAGTAGAACTTGACAATGCAGAATGGGTAAGGAGTCACTACGAGCAGTGAGCTCTTATAAATGGGAAAAGAATGAATGCAGTTTGTGATGGTCAACTTTATCACAACAAAATGTCCAGAGCTTTCAACAAAAGAGTCAAGCCGAGACAGTTTACACCGGGGCAGCTGGTGTTAAAGAAGATTTTCCCTATCAAGATGAAGCCAAAGGGAAGTTCTCTCCCAACTGGCAGGGTCCCTACATGGTTCACCGGGTTTTAACTGGAGAAGCCCTCATACTTGCAGAAATGGACGGTGAAGTTTGGCCGAAGTCGATCAATTCAGGTGTAGTAAAGCGATACTATGTGTAACTCTTACGATTTCTTGTATAATTTATTTGAACTACGCCTGACTTGATTCCCGTTTAAGAGGGGATACGTAGGCAGCCCTATGTGTTCGGTCATAATTCAATAAAATTTTAATTCCTCCCCCCCCCGCTATTGGAAATTGGGGCAGAATTTTGAGGAGGACCCTCAAAATTCCGAAGTTGAGTTCGACCATTTATCACACGCAGCCATCAGAAGCACCAGCCCAGTAAACTGGGGCAGAATTTTAAGGAGGATCCTAAAAATTCCGGAGCGAGAGAGGCTGCATTGTCTTGAATCACGTCGCATTCATCAGTTCATCTAAAGAAAACTATTTTAAATTATGTATTTATGTTACATTTTTTCTAAATCATGCATGTCTGGTATAAAAATTTCTTTGTTTAGCAACGCTACCCCAATGATACACAATGCCAAGCAGGACAAGCGAAGCTCATGGGGAAACGAACTAACCTTCCCCCCCAATGCATGCACCCGAGTCACAAAATCATCGGACATATTTATACACTCATACTTCCCGGGAATACAACTCTCGGAATCATCACCTATTTACAGTTGCTATCCACACACGACATCCACAGCAGCCACAAAATAGCAATCAGCTAAGAGATTTTATTACTATTCGCCTTTTATTTTCTGCATTGCATAATGCTACTTTTCTTCCTTCCGAGGTTAAGCTCTACCTCCATCTGCATTTCTCTGCATTGCATAAGGGTACTTTTCTGCCTTCCGAGGTTAAGCTCTACCTCCATCTGCATTTCTCTGCATTGCATAAGGTTACTTTTCTGCCTTCCGAGGTTAAGCTCTACCTCCATCTGCATTGCATAAGGCTACTTTTCTGCCTCCCGGGTTAAGCTCTACCTCCATCTGCATTCCTCTGCATTGCATAAGGCTACTTTTCTGCCTTCCGAGGTTAAGCTCTACCTCCATCTGCATTTTTCTGCGTTGCATAAGGCTACCTTTATGCCTTCCGAGACTAAGCTCTGTCTCCATTTGCATTTTCTGCATTGCATAAGGCTACCTTTCTGCCTTCCAAGGTTAAGCTCTATCTCCATCTACATCTTCTGCATTGCATAAGTCTACCTTTCTGCCTTCCAAGACTAAGCTCTGTCTCCATCTATATTTTCTGCATTGCATAAGGCTACCTTTCTACTTTCTGAGGTTAAGCTCTACCTCCATCTGCATCTCCTGCATTGCATAAGGCTACCTTTCTGCCTTCCGAGGTTAAGCTATACCTCTATCTGCATGGCTGAAATATCGCCACCTTATTTCTCTTGCATGGCTGATATATCGCCACTCTATTTCTCTGGCATGACTGAAATACCGCCATCTTATTTCTCTTGCATGGCTGAAATACCGCCACCCTTTATTTACGTCTTGCATCGGCTGAAAGATCGCCACCTTTTGCATTTTTATGGGCTGAAAGATCGCCATAGCCCACCTTTTGCAACCTTTTGCCATCTTATTTCTCTTTCGCCACCTTTATGGGCTGAAAGATCGCCACCTTTTGCATCGGAGGCACCATTTTCATAGCCCAAGAACGCCATGCCATGGCTTGAGGACCCCATTTTATCTTTTGCATATCATTATTCAAAGGCATCATGGTTCGGAGGCATCATCCTCATAGCCCGTGAACATCATTTCATAGCCTGCGAATCCTTTATCATACGCTTCATGGCCCAGGACATCATGGTCCGAGGACGTCATCCTAACCATCCAACGGCAGCATTCACGGTCCAATGGGAACTTGCATCACATTTAAATCTATGCACAATATATATATGCTTGTATTGTTCATTTGTAGGTACACCGGCTAGCATCGACCGTCTCATCAGAAGCGATCCCACTCCAGTTCCCGCAGCCCTATTGGACCTTAATTGTCCTTCCCAACCTCAGTATCGTGTTTGTTCTTGTAAAACCTCCATCAGCATATTCCGTTGATGGATCCTGAACTACATATGACCTGATTCCTGTAAGACCGGGGTTATGTAGGCAGCTCAGGAACCAGAGCACAGTCAAAATCTTCAAACTATTTTCTTCGGTAAAACTGACCATCATATCTTTACCCGACAACTCTTTCATCCTTCCTGGGTAAAGAGGGGAAGTTGTTGATACCCAATTTTTCCCTATGTATTTTTATATGCAACATACTTTCAAAATAACATGTATATGCATATATAAGCATGCCTAAGTGTTTTGGTATTTTTTTCGTAATTTTTTAAAATCAATCTATTGTCTATTTTAGCAGTATAAAATCCAATAATTATTCTCAAGATTATCATTTTGGTGAATAATTTATTTTATTCTCATATTTATACCAAATTATAGCTAACGTAATTTTTAAACATTTTTACAAATTTATTTGGTATTCTAAAGCTAAATTACATATAATTGCAATTCTAGTCTACCTTAAGATTTAATAGCATTTTATAGTTGTAAAATTGGTTTCAACATTTTTAAATTAATATTTACATATTATTAACTGGCTCAGTACTTTTAATTTACTTTTAAAATCATTTTTACTATTTTTTATAAAATAAAAGGGAAACATTGGCTATTTAACATTTAGCCTCATTTCATTTCAATTACAGCCTATTTACATTTCAATTTTAGCCCTCAAATTGACCCAATCCTAACCCCCAGCTGGACCGTCCCAATTTCATCCTTTACCCGTCCTATAACCCAATTAAAAAACCCGCCCAGTTCTCCTTTTGATCCAGGCCGTTGATCACTTTGATCAACGGCAATAATTCCCCCTTTCCTTTTTAATTTCCCAAACACCCCTAACCCTAATCACTTTCACCTAACTAGCTGCCTTTGAATCCCTTCGTCTCTCAAACTCTCTCAAAGGTTCTTCGGAACCCTAGTCGACTTCCACCCTTTTCAATCATTACTTCACCGGAATCCATGGCTTCTCAGGCCATGAATGGCCTGTATTCACCCCTCTCTACCACTAGACCATGGTTGTTCGAAGTTTCGAGGTCTGACCTCGATGGTTTTCTTCCAGACCTTCTTAGATCTATAGTTCTATGGCTTCTCCGGCCCTGCTCCGGCGTATCCAAAGCATTAGTAGCCTGATTCTAACTCATCCGACTCAAGATCAGACTTTCTTTCAAGCCTTTCTCATTTCTAGGGTTTCTCCAAAATCCTAAGCTATTCGAGGTTTTAATCTGTTTGTTTTCTTAGATCTATGTTGTATATGTGCTCTACCGGATTTTTAAAGTGTTTTCCCCAAACTTTTCTCTCAAAATTGCTTATCTTCGATTTAGGATTTCTGAAAGGGTTTCAAACGTCTCTCTGGTTCTTTCTCTCTCTTTTCTTTATGTGTGTTTGCCTATGCTATGTTTTATCATGCATGTGTTGTTCTTCTGCTTTTCTTTTTCTACTATACATGGAACTCTTGTGCTTTGTATTCTACTGTGCCTCTAGATTAGGCTCACATGTTAATCTTTATTATATTTTCCTACATGTTCTTTACTGTACTTTTCAGTATTCTTCTACTGTATGTGTTTCTTGCTAAGTTCTTTAACTTTGTTTGTTTTACTGGAAGTAATTCGAGTTCTTGCTAAACATGTCTCACCACCATTTCTTAAGCTTATATCACCCTTTTTCTCTTCTGAACTTGCTTAAGTTCCGAGTTTTTTTAAACATGTTCTTTATGCTTCAAATCAGCTTCCTCACTGTGTTGTTTCAAACTTGCTATTCTATCTTCGTGAGTCTATAAAAGAGACCTCTGAGCCTGTTATCTGCCTTCTCGTCTCTGCTTCTGATTCAAGTTGAAACCCTAGGCTTTGGGTTTTGGCAAGTTTTATTTTGGACTACGGTTCTACTTTGGAACCCTGGACTCTTAGACTCATTCTGAGTCTACAGACTGAACTTGTATCCCTTTGTTATGACTTTGAGCTTCTCTATGCTAGTCTTTTCTAATTAGCATGACAACTCTTTTTGTTTGACATGTCTGTATGCTTTATATATGAGGTTCTTCCTTCAAAAAGGCTTTTGCCAATTTGTGATTGACTCAGGATCCCTTTTAATAAGGTCCGATTGATTATTATTGATTTTTTCTAATTGAACCTTCTTTACCTTTTCTCGGCTTGGTTCATTCGAACGGAGCCTATCACTTTGTTTTACTGGCTGTCTGATTGATTCCCTTTCCTTTTTTTTACAAACCGAGTACCAATGGACTTTTGCCTTAAATAAACTCTATGTATTTACCCTTCTTATGTTACTTTGAAAAGTTTTCAATCAAATTTCTTTCCTTAATTGTATACTACTCGTTTGAAATCAGAATCTCTTAACTGAAGGGAGATTCTGTGTGATTAATTGCAAACTATTCCTTTACCTTTCTTACTCGTTTTTCTGCACTATAAAAGGAACTATCCTTCTACACTTTAGAGATGACTTGGAGTTGAATACCTCAAATTTTTTGTTCAATACTTTCAACTTACTTACACACAATATTGATTTGAGTTCAATACTCTTACAACATTCTGCTTTTTCTGAGATCTTTTTGGGACTGTTTGCTTGTAACTTGGCTTTTTCAAGACTACTGTTTACTTGTTTGTTTTCTCTAAAACTGGTATGTTCTAATTTAACTTTCCTGCCTCATCCCTATGTGTTTATTTACAGTTTTCTGCAACCCTGTTTACTTTGTTGTTCATGTTCAATGATTAATGTTAACTATGTGTGTTCTTTCCTTGCATCTCTTTGTGTTGTGAATCCCTACCCCTATTCCCTTTTATGTGTTTGAGTTAAGGTTCATGGCCTGGAAGTATCCAAATTACTGCCCAGGTATAAACCTGATCCTCAATGGATCCTAACTCCCAACTTTGGCTGACAGGCTGGTCAGGGGTGTGCCAGCACTCTTAAATTGCTGGGCATGCCCACCAGTCTGCCATTGTCTTACCTAATTCCCTTCTATGCACTTACACTTACTCTTATATTCTAAGTTCTGTCCTACTCTTATGAGTCATGCTTTGGTACCCTGAGTTCCCTCTAAACTTGGACATTTAAGGTCTCACTTTTCCACACTGCACTATAATCTAACTTTGCAATGTATTTGGGGTGTAAGCACTACCCTAAGCCTCCTTTGAGGCTCTTGGGAACTTTGACACATCCTAAATAAGAGAAAGGCTTTGAAAATCTAATCCTGGAAGTTGGTTTATCTCATATTGTTAGACTTTGAGTCTGAATTAGGCTGTTTGGTTGCAGCTGGAAGTTCAGATTTTTTTTCCTTCTTGATTCATTTGGGTCTGTGATAATTTGTAATAACTATGGGGTTCTAGTGAAGAGGGGAGGGTTACTCATGTATGCATATGGGTAAATATCATGCTTTAGGTATTTACTGTTGCAATCACAGCCTGCTCTTTCGCTTATGCATGCACTAGAAATCCTGCCTATAAGTTGTTTCATTACTGCATTAGCAATTCTGCCTATAAATTATGCATTGCATATAGAAATCCTGCCTATAAGTTATGCATTACATGTAGAAATTCTGCCTATAAGCTCTTTCATCACCGCATTAGCAATCCTGCCTATAAGTTATGCATTACACGTAGAAATCTTGCCTATAAGTTATTTCATTACTGCATTAGAAACCATGCCGATAAGTTTTTGTATATACATCTATCATCAGCCAAACAATCATAGGTTAAATAATAATCAACCTCACTCTAGATATCATGCCTATAGGATTCTTGCATCCCGTAATCGTTTCAAAACCAATAACACCTAGAAATCATGCCTATAGGAATAACCAGTTGAATTTGATTCGTCCATCTCATCTAAAAGTCTAAAATCAGTAATAATACCGTTTAATATCTGCAGAATTTTGTTTTTCTAAAATGAGTAACCCTTCTTTAAAAAGCAGTATACTTGCACCTAGGCAAGCAGTAGGTAATTGTTTAACTGTGTCAGTATTAATAAACTGCAACCAGAGAAGGCCTAATTCGGGCTTCTTATCTAAGAAATATGTGATGAAACAGCATGTCCTAACGCTTTAGATTTAATTTAGACTATAACCAATATTTGAAGTCATGCTAGACAATTTGTTTTCTTTAAATGAGGAGGCCTGTTTGAGCCCTTTTAACTGTTATGTGTTCTCCATACATGCCTTATATATTTTGATTGTCGCCCTAGAATTTTATCCTTTTAAAACTCTAAAAAGCCAATTTCCCTTCCCTATAAGACTAGCAGTCCCAAATGCCTCCGGGACCGATAGGATTGGGGTAGGTACCAGTATGCAATAAGTAAACGAAACCATTCCGCGTTTAATACCTCAACGGGGTGGGGAAATGGTAGATATGGATATGATGACCGGTGCGCTAATACCACGTGTAACCCCTCTTTTGAAGAGTGATTACCGAGTATTGCATTGATGTGATACATATTATTTATAAACCTAGGACCCCCTTCCTTTACTTGTTTATTTTATTTCAAAACTCTTTTTCTCAAATTTCAGCTTCCTTGTTTCTTCAAACTTTAACTAATTCACAATCACAATGTGACAACCCCTCATCTTTGAAACCCTTATTTGCTTATTTATTGTTTGTACTTAAGTCACAATTGTAGCATGGCTGGGAACCACACTAGTGGATCCTGAGGGGTGCCTAACACCTTCCCCTCGGGATAAATTCTAGACCTTACCCAAACTCTGGTTTTTCTAAGCAAATTCTTCCTAGTGTCCTAATGCACTTTAATTATTAGGTGGCGACTCTTCAATTCAAAACCCAATTCCAAGAGGGAACGAGTTGTCCTCCCAAATGTCATGAACCCGATTTCTTGCTTTTAGAGAAAGGGGGAGAGACACCAGTCCTTAACTCCAATTCAATACTTGCACACTTGCAATATTGCTTTGAATTCAATACTCTTTCAACACTCTGCTTGAGATCTTTTGGAATTTCTTTGCTTGCAACTTGGCTTTCTCTAAGACTGTTGTTTTTACTTATTTTCCCCTGAAATTGGTATGTTCTGATTTAACATTTCTGCCTCACCCCTATGTGCTTATTTACAGTTTTCTGCAATCCTGTTTACTTTACTGCTCATGTTCAATGATTTATGCTAAGTATGTTCTTTCCCTGCACCTGTTTCTGTTGTGAATCCCTACCCCTATTCCCTTCCATGTGTTTGAGTTAAGGCTCATGGCCTAGCAGTATTGAAATTGCTGCCCAGGTCATAACCTGATCCACAGTGGATCCTACTCTTAAGATTTGGCTAACAGGCTGGTCAGGGGTGTGCCAGCATTCCCAATTGCTGGGCATGACTACCAGCTTGCCATGGTTTTCCCTAATTCCCCTATGCACTTACACTTATTCTTAGACTCTTAAGTTCTGCCCCCCCCCCTCTTATGAGCCTTGCTTTGGGACCTTGAGTTCCCTCTGAACTTGGACATCTGAGGGTTGGCCCTTCCACACTGCACTATGATCTCACTTGTGCAATGTGTTTGGGTGTAAGCACTGCCCGGGGCCCTTTGAGACTCTTGGGAACTTTGACACATCCAAAACATGAGAAAGGCTTTTGGAAATCTGATCCTAGAAGTTGGTTTATCTCATATTGTTGGACTTTGAGTCTGAATTAGGCTGTTTGGTTGCAGCTGGAACTTTTGATATAATTTTCTTTTTCTGATTCATTCGGGTTTATAATAATTTGTAATAACTATTGGGGTTGGCTACTGAAAAGGGATAGGGGATGAAAAGATTTTCTGATTTTTGCATTCTCATCTTAGCAACCATGCCTATAAGTTTATGCATATAGAAATCATGTATAAGTTTCTGCACTTAAATCCTGCCTATATGTTATGCATTACATGTAGAAATCTTGCCTATGAGTTGTTTCATTACTACATTAGAAACCATGCCTATAAGTTTCTGCATATAGAAGTCATGACTATAGTTTTCTGCATTTCTGCATATTCATCTGTTGTTAGGCAAACAATCGTATGTTTTATAATAATCAACTGCATCCTAGATACATGACTATAGGACTCCTGCACTTACATAATCGTTTTAAATCAATAACGCTTAGAAATCAGGCCTATAGGAGCAACCGTCTGAATCTGATTCGTCTATTTCATCTATAAGTCTAAAATCAGTAGTAATGTTTGTTTAATATCTGCGGAATTTAATTAGTTCTAAAATCAGTAACCCTTCTTTAAAATCAGTATACTTCCACCTAGGTAAGCAATAGGTAATTGTTTAACTGTGACAGTTTTCATAAACTTCAACCAGACAAGGCCTAATTCGGACTCCTCATCTGAAAAATATGTGATGAAGCAACATGTCCTAACGCTTTAAATTTAATTCGGACTATAACCAGTATTTGAAGTAATGCTAAATAATTTGCTCCTTTAAGTGAGAAGGCCTGTTTGAGCCCTAAAACTGCTATTTGTTTCCTCATACTTGCTTATGTGTTTTGTTTGTCGCATTAGAATTTTGTCCTTTTAAAACTCTGAAAAGCCCCAATCTTCCTCCCTTTAGGACTAGTAGGCCCAAATGCCTTCGGGACTGATAGGATCGAGACAGGTAATAGCATGCAATAAGTAATGACACTATTCCGCGCTTTAATACCTTAACGGGGTGGGAATGGTAGATATGGATATGATGACCAGTGCGCTAATACCACGTGTAGCCCCTCTTTTTGAGGAGTGATTACCGGGTATTGCATTGATGTGATCCATATTATTTGTAAACCTAGGACCTCCTTCCTTTATTTGTTTATTTTATTCTCAAACTATTTCTTTAAAATTTCTGCTTTCTTTACTTTCGTCAAACTCTCAATTTGCTTGCAATATTATGTGAAAATACCCTTTTACTTGCGACATCTATTTGCTTACTTGTTATTCAAATTCACAATTGTAGCATGGCCGAAAACCACACTAGTGGATCTTGGGGGGTGCCTAACACCTTCCCCTCGAGATAATTTCTAGCCCTTACCCGAACTCTGGTTTTCCAACTCGAATTCTTCTTTAGTGTCCTAATGCACTTTAATCATTAGGTGGCGACTCTTCAACCCAAAAACCCAATTCCCAAGAGGGTACGAGTTGTCCTCCTAAATGTTATGAACCCGATTTCGCTTTTAGAAAAAAGGGTGCGCGACAGTGAAGGTGTCCGAGGCTCGTATAATAACGAAGGCCGAGTACCTGAAGTGGTTATCCCAGAGGGAGACCCTTGAGGAGATTCATGCCCGGGGATTCGATCTAACGGCCGAGATCGAAGAGGCTTGAGGCCAAGGCTAAAGCAATGTGGGAGCCCGAAGGTTTGACAACGAGTCAGACTCCGACGAAGATTAGGCAGAAAATGCCTTTGCTGATTTTCTATTTTCCTTTGTACATTTTTCTATTTTTATTTTGGGGTCGTCTCATATGCCTTTGTAAATACTTTTTATATAAAAAAAATTTCCCTTTGGCTATATTGTTTCCTTTACTTTTCAGTGTTTGCTTGCAACTTTTGTTTAAAATATGCTATTAATGCCTTAGCACAGAATTTGACATAACTTTGGGTATTTGTTCCCATAGAGCCCGAACGAGGCCTGGTTTAAGTAACAACTCCGAGTTGCTTGGACTTCAGAATATCTAATAAAAAAATAAAGTCTTTAAAATACTTGAATATTTTAACCAGTCACAATTATTTTTTACCGAGGGTGGCTCCTTTTATGGCCGGTTCTGAAGCATTCTTTCATAGGTTTTATCCACATGTAAGGACCTTACTTTTTATGTACGGACTCGAATATATCCAAGCTATTTTAGGTTGGCCGTAGACTTTCATGTTTGGGCTCTTCCTAATAGGCTCGGTGCCTCTAGGATTTGATAGCCCGAATCGTCCGATCTTATGTTGGATAGCAGTCGCCAATTTGTGGTGGCCCGTGGGCTTTAGGTTTTTGAACCCACTATTTATTCTAAGTAACTTAATGAATTTGCTGGGGCAAATATGAACTGATGAAATATAGAAGGAAAACTTCTTTTATTACTTTGAATGTATAGTACATAATCGAAGGTACAAAAGTTTTTCTACTATGACAAGAATGAGCTACACGGGCGTGGTTCATCTGACCATTTGACCCTTACAATTAATTCTAATACTCAAGTCTTGGCTTTCAATATCAAATAAAGAATGCCTTCTAAGTTTCCGAACCCAGGACCCCGACTTAGGGTATGATGACCCCCCTTGTATTCGAGAGCAAGCTCGGAAGGGCTCGAGTACTATTGATCCAATACGAGTGGCCTGAAATCCCGGCCTTAGGTCGATGTTCAAAACTAGAGTAGTGTGTTTTTTTGTTGCCTCGCTAAAAACCTTTCCGTAAAACCCACTTCGGAAAAAATCGATCTAAGGGAAAAAGAGTACAACACGTGCTTTTAGACCTAATCCTCAAATTTATCCTCGACCAAATACCTGCATGGGTTAGTTCAAAGCATAATAAACTTCAAAGGAAATTGTGTTCGTACCTTAACAGTAGTACCACTTTAAGTGTGTAATATTTCAGTTTTTGTAGCTTTACACCATTCCTTGACTCGAGCTTATATGAGCCTTTCCCGGTTATACCGGTAACTCTATACGAACCTTCCTAGTTTGGACCTAGTTTCCCGTCGTTCGGGTTCTTAGTATGTAGTGTAACTTTCCTTAATACCAAGTCCCTGACTTGAAAGTGTCGAAGGTTAGCCCTTTGGTTGTAGTATCTCCCCATTTGTTGCTTTTTGTTCGCTAACCGGACCACGGTGGCTTCTCGCCTTTCGTTCGACTAGTCTAAGCTCATGTTCATGGCCTCGTCATTCGACGTCTCGGTAGCGTGTTGGAACCTTAGGCTTGGTTCTCCTACTTCTACTAGGATTAGATCTTCCATGTCGTAGACTAAAGAGAATGGTGTTGCGCCGGTGCTTGACTTTGAAGTCGTTCGATACGCCCACAGTACCTTCGGCAAAATATCTTTTCATTTTCCTTTTGAGTCAGTCAATCACTTCTTTAGATTTTAGAGTGTAGTTTTGTTTGTTGATTTCGCTTGACCGTTCCCACAAGGGTGGTAGGGTGTCAACAAGATCTTTTTGATTTTGTGGTCTTCAAAAAATTTACTAACCTTGTCGTCGATGAACTGCTTCCTGTTGTCGCAAGTGATCTCGACCGGTATCTCGAACCGACATATTATATGATCCCACATGAAGTCAATGACCTCTTTTCCCCCAACCTTCTCAAATGCCTATTCCTCAACCCATTTAGAGAAGTAATCGGTCATGAGTAATTGTAATGGGCTTTTTCGGCTGCCCACTATAAGGGACCAACAATGTCCATCCCCCATTCATAAATGGCTAGGGGGAGAGGACTGGGTGGAGCATTTCCCCCAGTTGGTAAATCATCGGAGTGTGCCTTTAGAATTCTTTACACTTTCAAACGAAGTCTTTCACATGTTTTTCCATCTTGTTCTAGTAATATCTGGCTCTAATCAATTTCTGAACCAAGGATTTTGCTCCCAAATGGTTTCCACAAGTACCCTTATTTACTTCCCTCAGCGCGTAGCGGTCTCCCCCGATCCCAAGCATCTTGCTAGCGGCCCAAAAAATGATCTTCGATATAATTTTCCACCGACCAACCCAACCTTGGCGGCTTTAGTACGTAAGACCCCCGATTCCTTTGGATCCGATAGTAATTTCCCCTTTTGAAGGTAGTCTATGTACTTGTTTCTCCAGTCCCTGGTCAAGCTCGTTGAGTTAACCTCGATGTGGACTTCTTCTATCACTGAGTTCATCAACTGCACCACTGATCCAGAGTTGAATTATTCAGAGTCGACTGACGACCCTAGATTAGCCAACACATCGGCCTCGTTATTTTTATCTCGAGGTACATGCTGCAGAGTCCATTCCTCGAATTAATGTAAGGTCACTTGTAACTTATCCATGTATCTTCGCATCCGTTCCTCTTTTACTTAAAACATTCCATTGACTTGGTTAATGACGTGGAATGAGTCACATTTGGCCTCGATCACCTCATCTCCATTTTCTTAGCTAGTTTTATATCTGAAATTATATCATCATATTCAGCTTCGTTGTTAGCCAATTTCACAGTTCTAGTAGACGGCCTTATTACGTTACCCACAGGCAGTTTTGCTACAATCCCTATCCCAGACCCCTTCGTGTTGGAAAATGCCATCCGTGAATAGGATCTAAATCGACGCGCTACTCCCCGACCCAAGCAGTAATTCATTCTCAACCTAGGGGATCAAGTCCAGCGTAAAGTCGGCCATGAAGTCAACCAAAATCTGAGATTTTATAGGAGTCCGGGGTTTGTATTCAATATCATACCCACTAATTTCTATAGCCCATTTGTACAGCAGGTCCGAGAGCTTGAGTTTATGCATAACATTCTTTAGCGTGTATGAGAACGACACATATGGTGTGATACTGAAAGTATGATTTTAATTTCCTAGATGCGCTTAATAAGGTAAGTACTAATTTTCTAAGTGTGGATACCTTGTTTCGGCATCACCTAGGGTTCTACTAACATAATAAATAGGAAATTATGTACATTCTTCCTCCCAGACCAGGACACCACTTACCTCTACCTCGGAAACTACCAAGTAGAGGAATAGCTACTCATTCGCCTTTGGAGTGTGCACCAAGAGAGGGCTCTGTAGATACCGTTTGAGTTCTTCTAAAGCCTGCTTGCATTCTAGGGTCCAAAAAAGTCATTCTTCTTCTTCTTCTTCTTCTTCTTCTTCTTCTTCTTCTTCTTCTTCTTCTTCTTCTTCTTCTTCTTCTTCTTCTTCTTCTTCTGTTTTAGTAATGAGAAGAATCGGTGGCTCTTGTCTGATGACCTCAAAATAAACCAGCCCAATGCGACTATCCTCCTGGCCAGTCTTTATACTGCATTGACATTGTCGACTAAAGTTATATCTTCTATGATATTTATCTTGTCCGGGTTGATCTCTATTCCTCGGTTAGATACCATGAAACTAGGGAACTTGCCCGAGCAGACTCCGAAAGCATACTTCTCCGGATTCAGCTTCATGTTGTATTTCCTCAATATGTATAAGGTTTCCTACAAATGCTTGAAATGGTCCTATGCTCGCAATGACTTAGCCAACATATCATCAATATAAACTTCCATTAATTTCCTTATTTGTTGTTCGAACATCCGATTAACTAGGAGTTCATATGTGGCACTAACATTTTTTTAGCCCAAACGACATTACATTATAACAAGAGGTGACAAATTTTGTTATAAAATAAGTCTTTTCTTGGTTGCCTGGGTCCATTCGAATTTGGTTCTACCTAGAATAGGCATCTAGAAAACTCAGTAGCTCGTGTCTGGCTGCATAAATCATTTGATTGATGTTAGGTGAAGGAAATGAATCCTTTGGATATGCCTAGTTTAGGTCCTTATAATCCACACACATTCTAAGTTTGTTTCCTTTTTTAGGTTTGATTATTACGTTAGCTAACTAATCCGGGTATTTAACTTCCCGGATAGAACCTATTTTCAAAAGTTTAGATACCTCAACTTTGATGTATCGTGCTTGATTTCAGACTGCGACCTTTTTTTCTATTTAACTGGGTGGAACTTTGGATCCAAGCTCAATTTGTGAGTTGTCACCTCTCGTGAGATCCTTGTCATATCTTAGTGGGACCAGGAAAAACAATCAACATTAGCTTTAGGGAAATCAATAAGTTTTTTCCTGACTCATGAGTTAACCCCATGCCTAGGTATACCTTTCGATTCCTCGATTGTCGATTTAGTGGCATCGGTGTTATAGGGTGCTACAAAGGATCTTGGGACACCGTAATCAGCTTCCTCGCTTTTTCTGTGCTCCTCCTATTTTTTTCGGCTTGGTCAAGGTCTGGATTGTTTATTGCTATTTAGTTTCCTTCCCTTCAACCAGTCCCCTATTTGTTGA
Source organism: Nicotiana sylvestris (assembly GCF_000393655.2). NCBI lineage: Eukaryota > Viridiplantae > Streptophyta > Magnoliopsida > Solanales > Solanaceae > Nicotiana > Nicotiana sylvestris. The sequence goes on along the minus strand of NC_091062.1, from coordinate 95,310,628 downwards.
TGTCGAGACCGCAGGCACAAGGATTACTTCCTTGACAATGAACATCTCATTTGTGGCCGGTTGCTCCCTATAAACTATTTTAATTCCTCCCAAAGTGGAAAATTTCAATGCTTGATGCAGGGTTGAAGGCACTGTCCTCATGTTTTGAGCCCATATCCTCCCGAACAAGGCATTGTATCTCATATCCCACTCGATCACATATAATTTTGTTTCCTGGGTGGTCCCGATAGTGTTTACCAGTAGGGTTATTTCTCCCTTCATTATCTCGAATGCTATGTTGAACCTGTTCAATTCACGTACCACCGGTACGATTTGGCCTAATAATTACAATCGCTCTACGACCCTCTATCAAATGATGTTGGCTGAGCAACCTGGATCAATTAGCACATGTTTGACTCGAGACTTATTGATGAGTACAAATTTACCAGTGCATCGTTGGAGGCTGGATGATGGACCCTTCGGCGTTTTTATCGCTAAACGAGATGGACCCTTCGGGTTGTAATCCCTGGTGCATTTTTACCTTGTGATATAAACTTTTGTGTGTTTTATGATTGGCCCATGTGGGACATCCACTCCCCTAATGATCATGTTGATCACGTGTTAAGGCTCCTCTAGTTCATTTTGTTTGTTGGCGTTCGTATTTTTTAAATGATTTTTGGCCCACTCACTTAGTAATTCCCAAAGGTGTCTGTTGTTGAATTGTCGAGTCACTTCCTCCCTTAGTTTTTGGCAATCTTCAATCCTATGACCATGAGTACCATGGTATTTACACACCAAGTTGTGATCCCTCTGTGTGGGATCAGACTGGAATGGCCTAGACCATTTGATCTCCTTGATGCGGCCAATGGCTAACACTATACTTGCAGCGTCAACACTGAAATTGTATTCCAATAATCTCGGGGCTTCCCTGCCCCCAAGTGATCAGTCGAAATCGTTTTTATTCATTAAGCCCCTTGTTTCTAGGCCATTGGTCACTTCTTCTGTCGTTCATTGTCAGGTGGCGACCAGGCTCATTTCCCCTTCTGTCCGAGCTATACGGCTGATACCGGCCTTAGCTCTAAGTCCATAATTCTTCTAGACTTGTTGTTCGCTTTGTTGGGCTAAACAGATCCCGAAGGGGCCCCCAACTGGTCGTCCTCGACTCTAATCTTCGACTGATACCTATTGTGGACATCGGTCCAAGTAACCGCCAAGTACTCAACAAAGATTTGCTTCAATTGTTGAGAAGCAACGGAACTTTGGGGGTTGAGCCTTTTAGTGAACGCCTGAATGGCCCAATAATTTGCGACCGAGGGTAGATCTATTCACTCCATCTGGAACCTTGACACGGTCTCCCTAAGCATCTCATTGTCTATCTACTTGACTTTGAAGAGGTCCGATTTCCTCGTATCGACCTTGATGGCGCCAGCATGGGCCTTAACGAACGTATCTCCAAGCACAACAAATGAATCAATGGAATTTGGAAATAAGTTGTGGTACTATATCATCGCTCCGTAGGACAAGGTTTTCCCAAATTTCTTTAATAACACCAACTAGATCTCGTCGTCTTCTAGGTCATTGCCTTTTATTGTGGATGTATAAGAGGTGACATGCTTGTTCGGATCTTTGGTACTGTTATATTTGGGAATGTCAGGCATTCAAAATCTCTTAGGAGTTCACTTCGGTGTTTCACTGGGGGGGGGGCGCTTTTGAATAAATTTTTTGGAATCCGGCCCCTTTGTTTGTCCACAAAGTATGAGACCTTTTGTTAAACTAATTAATTAAGAAGATAGAGGGTAAATCCTATTTAAGGATAATTAATTCTAGATATGAGATGGATAACATGAATAGAAAAATATTGTTGATTATAAATGCTGGCAATAATTATGGTCGGATCTAATAGTATAAAAAAAGACTACGCATTAAATAACATTGAATGACAATAAAATTTAAATACAGGAGAAGATTCACCTAATCTTGAGTGAGGCTGATCATCTTTCATTTGATAAAGATGAATGATAGACAAATACAAGAATCTTATAACCCTTTTTGGATCTGATGGAGAGTGTAGGATAACAAATAATCTAAATCTCCTTAGAGAGATATGTTTGTCTTTTTTCTAGAGAGAGAGAGTCCACCCTTCTCGTTACTCTCTTTCATAGTATTTATATAAAATACTTTCATTAACCATCGTTCCTTAACTAGTGTACCCCCATCTTTTGAATATCCTGTGGAATAATCCTTTAAAATGGCTAAGTGTCAAACTAGCCATACGAGCTTCATGAGTGCTCGATTTCATCCATAGCTGGACAGCTTGCCGGTGTGTTGCTTCCTAAATGCGACTTCGGCTTGGCTGACCCTAGTCCGTTCTTTGTTAAGTAGACTTCTTTTGATCAGATGCTGACCCATACAGTTGGTCCCTCCACTTGTTGAGGTCGTCTTCGGATGAGATCAATGGGCGGACCCTGTCGGTTTGCGAGTTGAGAAATCTGAGCATCTTGGTTGAGGTGCGAACCCTTGATGGAAAAATAATGATGTGACACTTTGAGAGCTGATCCTGACCGTTACGTCAGTTTTGAATGACGTCAATCTGTCATGCGTCATTATGGCGCACGTTTCTGATGCGTTACGTCATTACTTGTGCCTCTTTTGTTCTAGAGTTAATGTGGCGGCATTTGGTTTTCCTGCTCTGGATGCCTATGTTCCTATAAATAGAGAAGAAAATTTCTTATTTGGATTACTGAGTTTCTTAATCCTTCGAAAAGCTTCAAGCTTTCCCTTCTCCTTCTTCCGATTCTTGCGTTTCCATCTCCTTTCCTATAAAATTTCCTGCCATTATTACCCTCTTCTCCTCAACACTCCTCATCTACGCAACCAATAAGGAGATGGCTAGTGCATCCTCTAACTCTGATAGAACCGCCGGTGCCATTGCATCGGAAACTGATATACCCTTTTATGAAGAAGGGGTAGTCATGGCAGAAGATGGGAATTTCCCCACTGTGGATGAAATAATTCCACGTTCGAGGATGACCAGGACTGATTTCAAGAACTTTCCTGATGGTGAACCTTAAATCGTTGTTTCTGCAATAGATGTTGCGGCACTCGCTTCACTCAAGGCTAAATGGAGGATTCCTAACTACGTTGAACTCATACCTATGGGCAACGACGTCGTGCAAATACATCGCCTAGGGTATTGCAAGTTTTACACGTACCTGTTCGTCATTAGTTACGCACTTCCCCTTCCTTCCTTGGCGGAAGACTTCTGTCGCTATTATGGGGTGTGCCCGGCTCATATCTCTTTGTATTTATACAAGCTTTTCCCTATGTTTACCAAGTACGCCGAGCTGGCCAGCTGGGCGATTTCTCTTGGTGACTTGCTTCACCTCTTCGTATCCAGTTTTCATAGGGGTACTATGACACATCTTCGTCACCGTGGGGCCAAGGGCTTGGTGGTGAAGATGGATGATAAGACCAATCGCCGCTTTTGGGAGAACTTCTTCTTTATGAGGAAGGAGCACGTGGTGTGAAATCATAACGGATTTACTGAGGAGTGGAATTATGCCCATAAGTTTTTATTTTTTCCTCAAACAGCTAGTCGTTGTCCCTTCCGGTGATTTGATTTTTCTTCTTTTTCCCTTTTTCTTTATTTTGCAGTTGAGAAGGAACCTACTCCGCTAGTCACTGATATATGTGAGTGGGTGAGCCAAGTTTTTCCCCATGCGATGGGGATTTATGAATGGTCATCGTTCCACGAGAGATTCGGGTATAGACTCCCTGCTGGTGAGTCATCTCGTCTTGCCCTTGGTCACTTTGCCCTTTGTTCTATATTTCCCTCCCCTATTTCCTCTTCGGTTTAAGATTCTATTGTTGGTAGGTCGGAGGGTCACGAGGAGGCCGAGGGCTCCTATACATGATTTCCGTCAGTCGAGTCTCTCGATCAGACCTGCACTAATTGCAGCTACAAGTGAGAGCGTTCAGGCCGCTGCTACTTTACAGACTATGGCCCCTCCCGGACTTGGCCGTCGAGCGATTACTCATCAGGTGGAAGCTCAGATTCCCGTAGTTCATTTGGTGGATGAATCATATCAGGACGATGGTGTAGAAGCTCCATTAAAGAAGCAGAGAATAAGGGTTGATGGGGTACCCGGGATTGAGGGGCCTTCGAGGGGCAATCCCGTGTTGGCAGTGTCTGAGCCTGATGGTAATCCTAATTTAGATGAGGAGACCGTATCCTCCTTGGGCGTGGAGGTGGTGCCCATTTCTGGTGTGGGGGAGTCTACCGTGGTAAGGGCAAAGCAGGTAGGTCGCTACGATCATTCCGAGTGGTCCATCGACTTTGCAATAGGTCTGTGCTCCTCCTTCGGTCAGCGAGAGGGCAGATGGCATGGTTATAGATGACTATGAATCCAATTCAGATATTTACCCTGAGGACATAAACATGTTTGAGCCAGGATTCATTCGGGTTGAGGCGGGAACAAACGGTTCATCCCGCATGATCGAGATTTGTTCGGATTGAGATTTTTTGGAGGACACGATAAGCCTGGTGCCCCAATTTTCCCGTCTTTGTTTTGCTACTTAAATCAGGGCCCTTTAAGAGATCAATGATGGTGGCCTGTCACGGGGCGTGGCCGGAATGGCTTTAAGGGTGAGTTCTTTATTGCTTCTATGTTTAATGTCTTCCACTTTTGCTGACTTTTTCTTTCTGTTCTCTTTTCTTTCTTCTGAATTTCATTTTGGAGACTAAGAGTATCCGCCGTGAGGAGAGGCGGCTGCCACTTTTCATAAAACTATTTCAAAGTACATCTGATACCGTGACAAGTGCCACGAGATGCATGCACAACTTAGGGCGACCGACAATTTTCAGTCCCTTAGGGAGGAGTTGGAGCGGAAGGATGAGGACTTGATGTGGTCCACTGGCAGATGCAGTAAACTCGAGTGGCTGCTTAGGGCTAAAGAAGAAGAGCTCGAGGTGGGCAAGGGGGTTGCGGCTGAGTGTGTTGATCTTCAAGTGAAGGTGGTGGCCCTGTGGGCGGAGCTAGAGCAGAGTTCCTCTAGAGTCGCCGGTCTATGTGTTGAATTGGAGGAGAAGGTGACCGAGTTGGAAAGGAAGGAGACCAAGCTGGAGAGGGATGAGGGAGCCCGAGTAGCGGCCTTGGCGAGGGCTGCGGCGCTGGAAGAATCTATCCGCCTTCTCAAGTCTGAACGAGCGACTGAGATGGAAACGACCACTCTAAAGGGGGGGGCACAACTTGATGAGCGAATTGGTGGGTTTGAGGGAGATGTCTTGAGCCTGGGTGATCAAATTTCTGCTCTCGAGGCGCGATTGTTGGCTTAGACTCATTTTCCTACGTCCGCCTCTATTGACGCTCCTCACCCTTTGTACGAGATGTGGGTTCACGCTGAGGCTCATCAGGAGATATATAAGGGCTTTTTGGAAGCGCGGAATGTTCCTGATGCCACTTTCAAAGAAGTTTGTGCTAAAGCGCGTGAGGCCCAGCTTGCCTGCGGCTATGACCCCCGACACTAGAGGCCGGTGGAGATGATGAGGCCGAGGACGGGCTTACTTTTCATGATGAACATTCTGATGTAGAGGGTGATGGTGGAGGTGAAGCCTTTGAACCAAGCGGGGAGAGAAATGACGGCTTGGATGGGGATAGTGCTGAGTGAAGCTTTTGTACTTAATTTTTCCTAATGTACTTAGTTTTTCAGTACTTAGTGAGTTGGGTGGGGTCCCCCTTTTGACCCTTTGTAAGACGCTATTTTTCCTTTGAATGGAACAGTTGATTTGTCCTTGATTGTATGTCTTTGGCCTTTTATTCTCTTTTCTTTTCGCAATTCTTGGATCCTTTTGCAATAAGTCCCTGACTTTCGGTAGTTAATTCGAGCAGGGTCGAATGTAGCTTGTTAATTTCGAGCGAGATTGAATTTGACTTGTTAACTCGAGCAAGGTCAAATTTGACTTGCTAATTCGAGCGAGATTGAATTTGACTTGTTAACTCGAGCAAGGTCAAATTTGACTTGCTAATTCGAGCGAGGTCGAATTTGTCTAGCTAATTCGAGTGAGGTCAAATTTGACTTGTTAATTTGAACGAGATTGAATTTGTCTTGCAATTTGAGCGAGGTCGAATTTGACTTGCCAATTCGAGCGAGGTGGAATTTTGACTTGTTAATTCGAGCGAGGTCGAATTTGACTTGTCAATTCGAGCGAGGTCGAATTTGACTTGTCAATTCGAGCGAGGTTGAATTTGACTTGTCAATTCAAGCGAGGTCGAATTTTGACTTGTTAATTTGAGCGACGTCGAATTTGACTTGCCAATTCAAGCGAGGTCGAATTTTGACTTGTTAATTCGAGCGAGATCGAATTTGACTTGCCAATTTGAGAGAGATTGAATTTTGACTTGTTAATTTGAGCGAGGTCAAATTTGACTTGCTAATTCTTGCAAGGTCGAATTTATCTTGCTAATTCGAGCGAGGTCGAATTTGTCTTGCTGTAAATTCGAGCGAGATCAAATTTGTCTTGTTGTAAATTCGAGCGAGGTCGAATTTTGTCTTGCTAATTCGAGCGAGGTCGAACGTACATTTTTTGTGTTGGCGTGATGTGTAAACTTTGTGGAGTTACATAAGAATTCCATATGCTACTTCACTTACTCATTTATTGGAGAATACTATATGTTGCTGTACGGCCCGTACATACATTCGAGGAGTCCCGGTCTATCTAGTCCCTTCATCGCTCGGCTTGGAGAGGTAGTTGATAGGTCGGGCGATGAATGTCTCGCTCAAGCTTTAGGACATCTTAATGTATGTACGAGATCGAATTTTAGCTAGTTATGTCATCGCATAGTTGCTTTGGTGAGCGCGTGGGTGAGTTTCACATACTTGTGTTCTGTCTGTATGTTGGAGAGATTCATATGTTTTCGGGGTTGGTGACCCAATCCCAGTCTATGCAGACTTTACCTTTATGGCGTTGAGTACCAATTTATTGGGGGAGTTTTTGCTCGACCATTGCCTGCAGGATGATATGGAGCGGAGCATTTTCTTGGTGTGCTATTTTGATGGCATTTGTTCTCTATTCGTGTGTCCGTGAGGGTGCCCCTATTCCTATCCCACTCTAAAAAGAAATAGCAAGTTAAAGCCAAACGAAATCGTTTGTTACCTCGACTGATTGGTTGATGAGTGGAAGTGAGCGACCATGTTCCCTTCTTTGGCTATGCTTCATAGCTACTATCATTGGTTGAGCTGATATCCATTGAACTCGGATGATATCTTGTGGGTCTTTGGCTTGGTGTGTTTTCCATCTCCGCTACTTTGGGCTGGAAAGTCCCCTTGATCTGAATGGCAATGAACTGAGAGTGCTAGCTTCAGATCCGATCTCAGCCTCGTACTTAGCTTGGGCATTAGTCGAATCTGGGCACCTTATGGGATAATGACTTACTTCGCCCTTTGGGATCTTCGAGGTCAAGTCCCAATATGATCCACTCTCGAGTGCATGAAGATACAGAAACATAAGCCACACCACAAGCACGGGTGAGAACGAGTTTTGTCATTTCAAGGAATTACACAACAGGTTATTATTCCTTCCTGAGAGAGAGATGGATGTATGCGCAAGGTATAGATTGTTATCTAGCACTAACATGGTGATAGGATTGTGGATGTGCTAAATACGTGACAGCCACAGTCCGACAGCTTGCATTCACAACGTGCCAAAACTATAACTACGTAGAAGCGTAGTTTTCGTATAGACATCAGACATAATTTCGATTTCATGTAAGGGTCTAGATTACAAATTGGTTTGGCTATTTCAAGATCTTGCCTATGAATTCCTCAAATTTGTGTTTGTAGCGAAAGGATGAACTTACAACAAATGGGAAGTAGAACTAGAACCGAGTTTAGATCTAGATGAAACTAAAATTTGGCTAGGAAATCCCCACAGACATCGCCAAATTGTTTGACCAAAAAGTGTGAGACCTTTTGTTAAACTAATTAAATAATAAGATAGAGGGTAAATCCTGGTTAAGGATAATTAATTCTAGATCTGAGATAGATAACATGAATAGAAAATATAGTTGAATATAAATACAAGCAATAATTATGGTTGGATCTAATAGTATGAAAAAAAGACTATGCATTAAATAACATTGAATGTCAATAAAATATAAATATAGGAGAAGATTCACCCAATCTTGAGTGAGGCCGATCCTCTTTCATTTGATAAAGATGAATGATAGACAAATACAAGAATCTTAGGACCCTTTTTGGATCTGATGTAGAGTGTGGGATAACAGATAGTCTAATCTCCTTAGAGAGATGTGTTTGTCTTTTTTCTAGAGAGAGAGGGAGTCCACCCTTCTCGTTACTCTCTATCCTAGTGTTTATATAAAATACTTTCATTACCCATCGGTCCTTAACTAGTGTAATCCCATCTTTTAAATATCCTGTGGAATAATCCTTTAAAATGGCTAAGTGTCGAACTAGTCGTACGACCCTCATGAGTGCTCGAATTTAGCCATATCCGGACTACTTGCCAGTGTGTTGCTTCCTAAATGCGACTTCGGCTTGGCCGACCCCAGGCCGTTATCCCTTAAGTAGACTTCTTTTGATCAGATTTTGACCCATACACCCTTCAGTATTTGAGGCGCTCCCGAGATCTGATCGACCCTCGAATTGTAAGTTTCCACGTTCTTGTCATTTGCCTCTATCTTTTTCTCACAGGATTCCACCCACTTTGTTAGTTCTTCGAGCATTTTCTTCACCTCAAAAGTTTCCCCGAGCCCGAACCCATCCGATTCCACGGTAATCTGCTCGTTTCATCAAGCGTTCTCTCTAACTTTCTCAGGCTCGATCCTGTTCTGGGCATGACTTTGGGTTTATAGCTGTGCTATTGCCGCGTGATGAGCTTGCACAATTTTGAAGATGAATCGCAAGCTGACTCCATCATCTTCTCCTACGGTTGCTTCTCGAGCTGAAAGCCGGGGTGCCCTGCTAATGCTATTTTCGGGGTCAGTGGGCAGGTTGATGTTGATGACAACCTATGAGTTAGCGCCAACTAGGTCAGCGATTGGGATACCATTTGGATCAACATGGGGTACGTCATTGCTGGGTATAACGTTATCATTTTTATCGTGGTGACCTGACTAGTTGTCAACGTTCAAGTGAGCAGAATGAGAATTTGACCTTTTTAAATTAACCTGAAATGAAACTTCAAAGAATAAGTGTAAAATTGGGTGTGTTATGGAGATTCGTATTAAATCACTACTATTATCCTTAGCCTCATGGTGGACCCAAACTATTTACCCTTAAAATGAGTAACAATTAAATTTGTATGCTGATGATAGGCTATAATTGCATATTTTAGTCACTTATTACACTCAAAGTTACTGCACTTTAATTGAGTTTGAGCTTTAATCGATAGTGTCTTGCACTAATTGTGTGTTTTATGCCTTGTAGAATTGATTCCGAGCTATGTAGATGTTATGGAATGTATTCAAGTTATTTAGAGCTTTGAAGTCTGGGTAAACGCCCAAGGAATTAAGCCGGGGTCGTATTCGGGGATCAACGGATGATAGAGCAACAAAACAAAGAATCGAGTAGGCATATTACGCACTGTATAGTAAAATACACATAACTGTTTTCTCAGAACTCCAGTTGAGCCCCACAATATGTGGCTGGAAAGCCAACGCAAAGAGCTACAACGTTTCTGTTTTACGTTTTTCCAAACTCCAAACAGAACAGGGTGAAACATGCGGTCGAAAATGCAACCACGGACCTAACGCGGCAGAAACAGTATACCTGCCATATACCGCGGTTGACCGCGGCCGCGGCAGTCCAGACATGAAATATTGTCCTTTTTCGTGTAGGAGAAGGTATAATTGTTTGGGTCCGACCCTACTTGGTATATATACATGGGAAAACAGTATTTTTAAGGGTTGGACACACTTTTGACATAAATATTAGACCTAAGGAGGCTAAGGAGACCGAGGATTCGACCTAAGGAGTCAAGAACACAATAGGAGCAAGGCGGGGATTTCTTCAACGAGTTTTTCCTTCCTCTTCCTATTTTTCATTGTTGGTTATGATTTTTAGTATTGTAGTTTTACATACTATTATGAATAGCTAAGTTGTTATCTAGGGTTTTGATAGAACCTTTTGTAGGATAAATTCTTGTTATGTTTTTATATAATTGAGCCGTTGGATTTCTCTACTTGTTCAACTATGTGTTTATTGTTGTTGATTGAATGGCCATCGATTAACTGTGCCTATTTATTATGTGTTGCTTGAGAAAGGATACATTTTTAGGTGATTGTTGAACAACTTCACTTCTAACGTATGTGAGAAATCAATACAGCAGGTTTAAAGGTAGGTTTAGAAATAACAAAGCCTTGACGTGGTCATAATGAGTGGTTAGATAAAGCCACCTAGCGTAGATCGAGAGAATATGTCTAGTAAATTATTGTAGTTGCTCGAGAGAGAATTACGACACCTAAAGTGCTCACATTCAGTAGAGAATACATTGGAAAAATTGTAGGGAACATAGCTAAAAGGATTTCGACAATTGGGAAAATCATAACTCTAGACCTCCTTAATTTAGTCTTCAACCCTTTGTCTCGTTAGTTGATAATTTTATCGTTTTCTAGTATTTGCTAGTTAATTAGTTAGAAATATAAATCTCAATCTTTATAATTTAGAAAATTGTTCAAACTTGTCTTTTTAGTGATATTAAACAGATATAGCTAAGCCTTAGTTCTCTGTGGGATTCGACTTCGGACTTTTAGACCGGATTATATTTGCAGCGACCGCTTATCCTTTTTAGGACTAGAGTTGGGCGTGATCATATGCCGTTTAAAGGATATGCGATTTAATTTAACATGAATGATCTACGAACGAAAAATAATTAAAGTAAAGTGAAACAAAAACGATCAAACCAAATGTGATGAACAATTGCGCTTGACGTTTAGTTGAACGTTGAAAATTGACCTCGGTCGAGCCCTCGAGACGAGCTCGGTTGCATCCTGATAAATAAGTGGCTGAAGAACACTTTGAACATATACTAGGGGAGTTTCAATCCTAGTACAAGTCTAAATAAGTTAAAAATCTCCTCTTCCCAGTAAATGTTGATTTGTAGTTGATACCAGGCGGGATTCACGCCGTAATATTGGGTTGATGGTGGATATTACGGGTCCCCGCTTATCATGCTTAACCGTCTTTCCCTTAGTCTTGAACCTTCACTCTGCTCGGACCCGATGTTCGGGCGTATCTGGTCCCAGGTGCACCATTCGTCCTCCCCGAGTTTAGAAATTTGGAACCCCTCGATTTTACTTGAGGTCATACCGAACCATGATTCCCTCTCGTTTCTTTATCAGGGTATCAAGAGTAACTTTATCCCTAATTTTACTCGCACACAGAATGCAAAGGCATTGGTTTTATGCTAGTTTAGATAGGAAGATGTGCTAAAATATATTTAGAGATATTATATAATATTTATTTTTTCTAATTTAAGATCTAAATTAGTTGTAGAATATTTATTTGAACTTTCATCAGAATGACGTCACAAATGCTAAGAAAAATGCTAGCGTAAACCGGTCGGCAAATCGCAACTCTATATAGTTAGCTTTGAGGTAGTAAGCTGTTTTGGTCATTTTACACCTTTATAATCCAGTAGAACTAAGGAGTTGATAAAATAGTAGAATCTTCCCAGCGATTACGTATTTTCATTCTTTTTTGCAATCTATTTGATTTCCTGAAAGTCTTAGCTTAGGCAATATAATCAATGTCTTTTAAAGTGTGACATAACTGAGAAAGCCATCTTCTTTCAACAGAGGGAAGCTGTTAAAGATAAAAATTTCAAGCTTGACATTTATGAGAAAAGCCAAGCTTACTTCTATTAGACATGCTGAATGAGTTAAAAACAGAAAAAAGAATTAAATGGCTTATAGAAAAATATTTGTCTATAGATATTTGTTCCAAACAATATTGCCTTATAACTGTTGTGACTATTGTGTTGGATGTGCGGACAAGTGAAGTCTTTTGAAAAAAAAAATATTTTGTTTTGATTCAAAACGGACAATATCACAATGTTAAAAGTATATGTGGGCTGGTTGAGCCCAACAGCTGGTATCAAAGCCCATATTCGGCAGAACGAATATGACAATGGATGAGGGATGGTGCGGGACTTGGTTTACTTACCTTTACGAGCTTGGAGACGCGCACACAAGAAGAACCTAGTTGCAAGCTTCAGCTGTCATAAATACTCTAACGATGTAGATGGCACAAAGTAAATCTCATAAATTGACTCGTGAATTGTGGTGACGGGCCACATAAAATTTGGTTCGAGAGGGAGACCAGTGAATCGTGGTAGTAGGTCATATGGAAATTAGTTCGAGGGGGAGATTGCTAGGTGTGCAAACAAAGTCTAATATTGGTAGTTGCAGAGATACAATTTTTTGTAAACCACTACACTTTAAAGCCCAATTATCATACGTAACTATAGTTTGCCTAATTACTATTCGTAGCTACTGTTCCATTGTTACCAGCTTGTTACGAATACAATCTATGTCAATTGTATTCGTTCGCGCACCAAATACAACGTGTATCAGCTATATTCATTTGCGTAATTGTATTCGTTCACATAATGAATGCAACATGTACTGTATTCGTTTGTGTAACGAATACAACCAAGTTGAAATATAATGGTGTATACAAAAGATACAACCAGTATTGACTGTATTTGTTACAACCAAGGCAAAATACAGAAATATAGTAAATAAAATGCTCTTGTTTGGAGTCAAACTCAAGACCTCTGCTTACTAAGCGGGTGCTCTACCAATTAAGCTATGAGAGCTTGTTGTTCTCATATTTTAGTTCAAAACCATTAATCTTTTGTTTCAATACTATAGGTGAATTTGCTGTGAAGTCAAATATAGCTAGGAATAGTAATTTTTGAAAGTATAGCTACGAATGATAAATACAATATAAATGTTTCTTGTGTCGCATAAATTTTTCTTGAAAAGATTGAGAATCTACATATAAATCTCTTAATGATGTGAGACTTTTTGGAAAGAATCGTAGGAGCTTGATCCCAAGCGAATAATATCATACCTTGTTAAGAGTGTCATTGGGTTGTTTTAGCTCAACATATAGTGAGAAGATAAAATGAGATGAAACTGTATATGAATTAACCATAATTAATTGATTAAAGTATAGGCCAAATACATATACAACCAATTCAACTTGGCACCATTTTTTATTTTGGAACTCTATCTCAACCTTGTTCCATTTTTGCCCTTCAACTGTATTTTATATGTTCCATTTTGGCCCTCCAACTCTATTTTTTATGTTTCACTTTAACACAAAAGTTGAAACCAGTGCAAAAAATATAGCGCGTGTGTATACACAAATTTGAAGTGTAATAAATATCCAATTAAATGTTGCCACTTGGTTTTTTCATCCATGTCAAATGGGTCAATACTAAAATACCTGAACTCGACCGTATTTGGGTAAAATTAAGTCCGCTTCTTATTTACACAAGAAAATGACTACACTGAAAATGAAATCCGAAAATGGTTCACTTATTTTGTCAAATTTACATCCATAAAAGCGCCGACCTGGATTTCTTGGTGTCCATGATACTTTCAGTTCAACTTGAAATCCACAAGAACAAATATTCATTCCATTATGAAATAATAATTTTCTTTGAGACATGAATTCAATTCAATCTTCAAGCTTAAATGAAATAAACCCACAAAAAAATCAGAATAAATAAACGAACGATAAAATTGCAAAAGTTTGAAATTTTCTGGATGGCCAGGTACGAAATCGGTAGATGAAAGCTTTGGAACTTTGAGAATGAAGATGCGGCAACAGTAGATGAGAAAATACAGTCGGTTCGAGTATTTTAGTATTGACCCATTTGACATGGATGAAAAAATCAGATGGCAATATTTAATTGGATATTTATTACACCTCAGATTTGTGTATACACACGCGCTATATTTTTTGCACTGGTTTAAGCTTTTGTGGTAAAGTGAAACATAAGAAATCGAGTTGGAGGGCCAAAATGAAATATATAAAATATTGTTGGAGGGCCAAAATAGAACAAGGTTGAGATGGAGTACCAAAATGAAATGAGTTTTATATGTATTGGCCTAAAGTATATGCAAACGTATGTCATTCACTTACTATTTTGATATAATTGGAGATAGAGTCCTAAAATGAAATGGGTTGTATATGTATTTGGCCTAAACTATATGTAAGCGTATGTCATTCACTTACTATTTTGATATAAATTAAATCATGGATTGTAATAATTTTTTCTGAGTCGAATGATTCCAAAAGTATATATGTGGTGTAACCTTGAAGGCTTGGAGAGTAGGAATGTGAACTGGTAACAGTTGGCATCTTGAATGCATGTGTTGTAATGTTAAACTTTGGGATGAATATTTGGTGTCAATACTAGTAGAGCAGCAAAAATGTTTTTATCACATTTGAGATATATATGTATGGTGATTGGTTGTCACAGCCTTCATAATATCGAAATAGAAACATTGTCATCGTTGTACAAAAAGTAGCACATGGGTTGAAACCATAAGGTACAATAGTGTGGTCCCTCTGCAGAAAATCTTGTTACCTTGAAGTAGTATGATTTGACAGTCCGAAAACCATACAGCCATTGTCTTCTTTTTGGAAGTTAATCCAGCAAGTCGGCATCCAATTTGGGAGCAAAATCCCCCTTTAAGCCCCTCCTAAATACACATAAATCTTGCTAATTTTGGACTTTTAAACAGACTCCCTAACCCCCACTTCCTTATCATTAATGACACTGATGGCTTACTTAGTATGCTTTTGATGATCATTTGTTTCCTTATATTTAAACTTTATGAATTTTTGATTCTATGATAGGGCCATCAATTGTTATTAACTAAATTTTAAATTTAATTTCTGCATAAATTTAATGATTTTTTTTAAAAATAAATATATAATTTGGACTAAAAGTGCTAGCTATGTTGGACTAAACTCGTAAACTACACTCTAACTTCGCCCATGCCACCAACCCGGCCCTTCCCCTTGCATATACTAATCGTGTAAAAGTTTCTTACACTGTTAGTGCAACTTAACGGATTACAATAAGTTGTTATTGTTCTATGTATTATTCAAGTTACCGTATTAAGCTTGATATGAAGAGTCTATCACTTGTTATATGTCAGTTTAATTTGATAATATGAAATTTTTTTGTATTGTCAATATACAGAACGTTAACGACAATAATTAGGAAAATGAAATGTTTTCTCTCTTTGAGAGTATGAAAGGTAGCATTGAAGTTGGAAGCTAGCAGTTCAAACCCATTGAATGTCTGTGAATGCAATTTGAGTCGATGATTGAAAAGGCAACAGACATTAGAAGATGCCTTACCATCTACCCACCAGCAACGTCCACATAAGTGTTTCTACTCATGTTTCATGTAAGGTGTCTGCTGCAGGAAATTCAATTCTGTGTCTCTCTTCCACTGTGCATTACTGTACATGTAGCCTTTATGGTGTTTTTTATTTTTATTTTTGAGCAAACAGGAAATATATATATTAAAGGTTAAAGAACATGCAGTACTTGAGATTCATAGTTAGTGTCACACAGGACACTTTGATTACCTAAGCTTGCTAAAGTTTTACAAGCATCATAAGATAAAAGTTTTCCAAAAACATATTGTTCTAGTAAATCACGTTCTACTAGAATTTTTGCTTCTGCTGGTGGATCCACAAAAACTTTCTTCTTCTTCCTGAGATCAGCAGTAGCCATCTGTGTTAGTTGGTGAGCTACCTTATTCCCTTGCCTGAACTCGTGCTGGATGATTACCTGCTTCTATTGGAGCATTAACAACCTGCATTTGTTGACAGTATTAGCATAAATATTATTACCTTGTTCGATTGACAGGATTACCTCCGTCGAATCTGTTTCAATTTGTAGAGGGAACAGCCCCAATTAAGGGTTGTTTTAAGTCCATCTAGTAGAGCTTTGATCTCAGCATGCAATGATCCACGTGCATGAGCTGATTTTGTATAGCCAACTATCCAATGGCCATTAGCATTTCTTATTACTCCACCCAGGCCATAAATTTGCATATTTTTGGGGAAACTTGCATCAATGTTTAATTTGAACAATCCCTTAGGGGGTCTATGCCATTTAACATTGATATGGATTTTTGGAGAAGGAAGAATACTCTTTTCAGTTAGGAGACGAAATTCAGTAGCCCTTTCCATGATGTGGTTAATGTTGATAGGGTGATTTGTATTGTTTTGGTTATTGCTATTCCTGTTTATCCAAATATGCCGGATAGCAAAAAGGAATAAGAGATTCCAATTTAAACAATTATTGTTTAACGGATAGTCAAATTTTTTAATTGGATTAACCAATGATCACCATCTTTCTTATAGGAGTTTTGCCATCCAAGGCTGTCCCAAAGTTGTTTGTTGGCTTGGCACTTGAAGAAAATATGGATTATGGATTTTTCTATATGATCTCTACATATAGGGCAGTGGGGGTCAATGTTTAGGCCAATTTTTGCTAGATATTGTCTACAAGGTATTCTGTTATGAAAGCATTGCCATAGGAAGAATTTGATTTTATTTGGGCATGCAAGGTCCCAAAACCATTTAAAATTGATTTCCCTGCCCTCATTAGTGTCCATGATAGCATAGTAAGTTTTGCTTGTAAAAAAGCCTTTCATATTTAGAGACCAAATATGGATGTCACAATTTGGTTTTTTAATATGGATTTTAACCTTTGATATGGTGTCCATGATTTCTTTGGGTAGTTTGAGGGATATATTACCAAAGTGCCAGTTTTTTGCCATCAAAGATGTCTCTTATTCTTAATGAGCAATCTTCTCTTAATAAGGGGCCTTCTATTGTTTTTCTAAGGCTCCCCAAATTAGGAATCCAATTGGTTTCACAAATGTTCATGTTGGAGTGGTGATGGGGATGCCAAATGTTACCTTTGGAACATAACTCCCACCCCATTTGAATACTTTTCCATATAAAAGAATTTTTTCTAGTGTTGAAGTTATTAGCATAGTTACTAATAATTAGGTTTGCCCATGGGGTGGTAGGGTTCGTAATGGCTCTCTAGGCTAGGCTGGCAAGGTTGCAAAAGTTTTTATCTTTAGCTCTATGGAGTCCAATGCCTCCTTTGCTTTTTGGTTAGAAAATGGTGGACCATTTAATGAGGTGAATTCTTTTTCTCTCACTAGTAGTTCCCCATATGAAATCCCTTTGAACTTTATCAATTTTATTAAGAATGTTTGTAGGAAGCAGGGTGAATTACATGTAGTGGTTAGGGATTGAGTTTAGACAAGAAAGTGAGAGAGTTGTCCAGCCAGCTATATTGATAAAATTTATTTTCCAAGCCGGTAGTTTGGTTCTGATTTTATCAATTATGAATTTATAATCTTTTGGTCTAGGGTGTTTGCTTAATATAGGAAAGAATAGATATGTACCAAAGGAATCGCTTCTTTTAAAACTCAAAGTATTGGTAATTTCTTTCGTGAGAGTTTGGGGCAATTGTTAGAAAAGATAATTTTTAACTTTGAGGTGTTAATACATTGCCCTGATAGATTGCAAAAAAGGTCTAAGCCTTTCTGGATTGCATGACACGATTTCATATTGGCTTTAGCCATAGGGTGAGATCATCCGCAAAGAAAAGGTGTGAAAACTTGGGGCTTCTTTTCCCTATGGTAATTAGATCCCGATTTCTAAGATTAGCTTGATGGTTTATGTATCTTGACAGCATTTCCAGACAAAGGATAAAGACATTTGGGGATATAGGATCCCCTTGCCTAATTCCCCGACTTGGTGTGAAAAATGTACTAATTGAGCCATTAACTAGTACAACTATGGAACTAGTTGAAATGCAGTTTAAGAGGAGTTTTTTAAAATTTTGAGGGAAACTGAAGTAGGTTAAAGTGTGATACACAAATTACCATTCTAACCGGTCAAAAGCCTTTTCAAGGTCAATTTTAAGGAGCATGTGACATTGTTATCCTTTTAATTTATGGATTTTTGAAACTAGTTTCTGTATGATAATAGCATTATTAGACGCCCTTCTATTTTTTATAAAACTAGCTTGACAAGGACTAATAAGCTGATCAAGGAAAGTTTGAGACGATTTGCTAAGATTTTAGTTATTAATTTGTAAATGGTGTTACATAGGCCAATAGGTCTAAAATTCTTGATGTGTTGGCATTGGGTATTTTTGGAATTAGGCAGAGGTAAGTTTTGTTAAGATCTTGGGGGATTTCCTGATTCCTAAAAATGTCATGACACAAGTTTGTTACAGAGGGTCCTATAATATCCTAGTATTTTTGGAAAAAGAATGGGTGGAGGCCATTCGGTCCAGGCGCTTTGAAAGGTTTAAAGGAGAATAAAGCCTTTGATTTCAATATCAAGTAAGTGATTATCTAGACAATTAAGGTTTAAGGAGTTTTGAGAGATGTTTTTAGAGGGCTAACCCGACTTGATTTGTTTTGTGAAGTGGTAAAAATATTAGTGAAATAATGACAAACATGAGAGGTGACTAGATGAGGGTCATTAATCCAATTTCCTGCCACATCTTTAAAGAAGTTAATCTTATTCCTTCTTTTTCTATTGGAGGCATAGTTGTGAAAAACTTTAGTGTTAGCATTTCCCTCATTTAGCCACATAACCCTTGACCTTAATTTCCAATAGTCTTCTTCTATTTTTAATAAATCATTGTATTCTTTTTTTTAGATTAGTTTCTAGGGTTTGGAGGAAAGTACTATAAGGATAGTGCTTGAAATTTTGAATACCTTGAAGGCAGGATAAGATTTTTTTCCCCATTATATCACCAAAAGTATGGTGCTTCCAAACCTTAACTTTTTCTATGAAATTTTTGCTACCCCTATTATAGTCAGTATTTGTCCAATTGTTTTGAACTAGGGGCTTGAATTCTGGATGCTTGCACCAATAGGTCCCAAGTCTGAAGGGCGGCTTATATAGATAATTATTTTTAAGGATTAATTCTACTAAGATAGGGTTATGGTCCGAATGGGTCTTAGGGAGGTGTATAATGGAACTCTTTGGGAAGAGGTTAATCCACTCCTCATTTCCTAATATCTTATCCAGCCTTTCCATAATGAGACCCTTATTCTTATGTCTATGGTTGGACCATATATTTACACCCTTTATACCCTAAGTCAATTAAATTGGAATTGTTAATCTTTGACCAAAGATAATTTGCCCACTGTCATTTACACAATTGCCACCAAATTTTTCCTTTGAGCCTAAAACATCATTGAAATCTCCCCCTAATAACCAAGGACCATTAGAATTTTTGCTAATATTCTCAAGATTATCCCACATCTTATTTCTATTGAGCATATTTGTACTAGCATAAATAGCACTAAAAAGCCAATATTTACGTATAGGAGTTACCTCAATCGTAGCATGAATTTCTTGATCCCTTCTAATAAAGTTCTGGATAGTGACAATTTCATGGTTGTACAGAATTACTATCCCTCCTGCCTGGCCTTCAGCTAGCACTTCTATCAATTCTGTAAACCCAAAATCATCGAGAAACTCCAAATGATTTCCCATTCTAGTTTCTAACAGAGCCACCATGCAAGGTCTATGTGTATCTACCATTTCCCTGAAGTTCCTCCTGAAGTTATCATTGTTATTATTTCAGAATCCTTACTTAAATGCATCTTTCAATTGTTAAATCTAGAGCAGATCTTGGATATGACAGTGTGTCGAACTATTATTTCCTCTTGAAATTATTTTGTTTTTCATGAACTCACTCTATTTTTCAAATTAAACATTCAAAACTTACATATTTATAAATATATAAACCCCAACTTCCATGCAGCTAAGTGATGACTTAAGCATTATAGGCGTTTAACCGTAAAACGATACAGTTTAATTTGTAAAGTGGTTTATATACGTGTTAATTATTTTGATCCAAGAATTTAAAATAATCAAGAACATAAATAAGTTAATGGAATTAATTAAAGAAAATACGAGCCTGATTGTGGGCTAAACTTTTCCGAAAGCAATAACAAGAGCAATATGAAGAACAAAGTAACGAATATTGATTTATGGAGTAAGAGCTAGTTTTGCCTTTTGTATACAGAATGTTTTGTATCCTACAATGAATATGAATTCTCTATTTATAACTCAAATTAGAGAGACAAGATTCCCAAATCAAGCCATTTTTAATACGAATAGAACCCCTCTTGATGGCTGAATAACATCTGAATATTAATGAAAAGATTTTTTGTAATGGCAGCTTATTGAATATTGTATTCCTTAACCGATATCTTCTCTTCAAATCTTCATCCGCGATTTCATTGTCTTCGAACTTACCTAGTATCGGTCACATATTTGTAACCGGTGCTAGCTATTTGCTGACTCATATCTTACTTGTCTTTGCTTCCACGTGTCAATTCGCCGAGCATCCACCTGTCATTTAACAATTTAACCAAATACAGATAATCTCCCTACTTTTCAGTGACAACACTTTGTATTACCGGGAAGTAGATAAGATCTTTTTACTTGATGGGAAAGTTTCTCAACGGTTTTTGACACTTGAAAGGACGCACGTCCGCTTGCATTTAATAAATCGATCACGTGTTACTCCGTGATTCAGCATATATTTTCACCAGTTTTCAAGGTAATGATGACCATAAATTCTACCGCTTATATACTTCTCCACTACTCATAACTTTTACCTTTCACCTTTACAAACTCTTCTTCTTCGAATTTCCTTAGAGCTTTTCTACAAACCCTTTTTTCTTAGTAAAAGTTTCTTGCTCAAATTTTCTATCACCATGTATTCTACAACCACCGTCCCTGGAAACTCTGGCCTTCATATCAGTTGTGGCCCTTCTAAAATGAACATAACTAAGGAAGACGATGCTGAACCTCCTATCATCAACACAATCATACCTTCTCAACTTTACTCTTAGATAGATCTTCAAGTTCAAAGGGAAACTATCAGCCCAAAAAATGACAAAAATTGGCATGTCCGCAGATATCATTCTTCCATTCGTCCCGTTAGTATTTCTATTGTAAAGGAAGATTGCGATTGGAAATATATCCAAATAATAGTCACTAATGAAGTGAAGAAAATTACTTTTAGCAAACTAGGGTTCATGTATGTTTATATATATATATCCTTTTACCTTAAGATCGGGTCATGAAATTGATCCAATTAATTTAGAATTTTGCTATCACTACCAAATCTACCCGGCTCAAGTAAGCCCATTAATATGGCATATGGTAGCTTGCCTTCGGGCATTATGTTCCTGATGATGTCCAAATCCACTCCTCAAAGAGTAAGCGGACACGGTCGCATGCAATATAAAATACCCAACTATGAGTCGGGGTCGAATCCAACAGAGAATAATATAAGTAGGCGGTTAGGCAAGTAAGAGAATTATCGTTTATTATGCTAAGCCAAACGCTTAATAAAGGTTTTAAGAAAATATTATATCTAAGTGCAAAAATATAAACTAACCTAAAAAGCAAGTAAAATGGTCCATGGCTACAATCATGGATATACGGGGAATTACACTCAAGTAACGATCCAATGTATTTTACGATTTTATAAATATAAGTGTGTTTATGTTTTATTAGCCTCGAATAATAATTCTATATTAGCTTCTTCCGAAGACTAACAAGACTTTCTAATTGAGTTATCCCTAAAATAATTCAGAGGATTAAGTGTACCCGAATATGGCTACAAGCAGTTCAATCATATCCCTAGGTAGAATCTATAAAATGAGGGTTAATGCCTCAGGTTCTTGTTAATTAATATTCCCCAATCCCAAATAAACTTTTTCACGTTTAATTCAATGTTAATGGAAGAGTCTTAGGGTTAGCTAATCCCTTTGAAAACATTAAAGAACAAGAATAATTAAAGAAGCAAAAAGTTACTTCTTACCAAATAAAGATCATTCAATACATAAGCATAACAAAACATTTAATCAGAACATTAACAATAAATATTTCCATAAAAAAGTTTCAAGTATATTACACACTTAAATATTCATTACAAAGCAAGAAAATGAAGAAATGAGTAAAATAGCAAGAAATTCTCATCCAAACTCTTCAAATCTTCAAGTCCCAAGTGTGTGTGTAAGAACCCTAGCTCCAAGATTATTTCTCTTAGTCAAGAAGACCAAAAGTTAGCCAAAGATCTCGGCCCAAATGAGCTAGGTCATGTATTTATAGGTTTGGGGACCAAAAAATGTGAAATACCAAATCTGCACCGAATCCCATTATTCGCATTTGCGAAGACTTGACTCTAACGTTGACCATCGCATTTGCAACAAAGATGTTCGCATTTGCGAACTAGGCCTTGTTCACATGTTTTTGCAATCACAATGAAGGTGTCCATATTTGCGAACGTTGCTTGTATGGTTGACTTCGCATTTGCGGTCCTTCATTCGCATTTGCGACTTCTGCCTTTCCAACTAGTATTTGCAATTGCGCTCAAGGAGTTTGCATTTGTGAACATGACTGGTATTCATTGATTTCGCAAATGCGAAGCCCAGTTAGCATTTGCGAGATCTGGGGCCTTTCTCCAGTTTTCTTTATTTTAACTTATTTTTGACTTGTTTTTGCTTGGTTTCTTTCTCGGTCTCTTCTAAATCATATAAACCTGCAAAATATAAGTAAACTATATTAAACACACTATTTTATAAATCAAACATAGCAAAAATCTACGATTAAAAAAGAGATAAATTGGTAAAATACCAACTTATCAGTTCCTAGGCCAGATAAACCCTCACTCTTGCCCATTTGATCAACCTCTAATCCCCAAAGATTTTTTGTGGAGGTGTGATCAAACACAGTAAATGTGGCCACCATGCCATATTACCAGTGTCGATAATGATAATGAACGCGGTTGGATTGAATAGTCTGTTATCATTACTACCAAGGACATCCTTCCTACAACAACACTTCAATTCCTGAATCTTGGAAATTTGCTAGTAAGTTTCAAATATCTTTTTTCTACGGTATTAAAGAGAATTCCCTCCTTTGCTAACTTTTATTTGCCTTATTTCAACTACCCGTTGGGTTCCACCATTGATAAAGAACCCGACCCAATAGGTACAAATTTTTTTAGATGTTTCCACACTGGATTCCCGTAGGCGGAAAGAAATTGCACACAAATTTAATTGGAAAGCCAAGAACCATGGTAAGTAAAATTTCTCCTTTTTTTCTGTTCAATCTTCAACACGATTCAAAACCAATTTGTTGACTCCCTTTCGCAATACACATGCCTTCTGAAGGGATCTTCTATTTGCCCCGTTATTGAGGTTTCATATGATCAATGGTGGCTCATCAACAAATGCAAGAAATCCTTAACTGGAAGAGGGCTCGTGAGGATGCTCTTGCTTCTGGAGAAGGTCCCTATTCCCTGAGTCCCCATCCAAAGGATAAAAAACCAAAAAGCAAGCGTACATCTAAATCTGAGACTCAGGAAAAGCCTTCAACAAAAGAAGTTTTGACTGGACCGACCACAGTGGTCCTTGATGAATTAGAAACCGATGATGACGAGATAATTTCTCTTCAAAGAAGAAAATATCTCCTCCAGCTCAACCGGATCCTCAACCGGGAGAAATTCGAGCACTCTTTACGGAAATGAAAATAGTTAAAAATGCTGAGTCTCATTTCCAAGCTCCTATTGTTGCTTCCGCGTAGAAGAGTTCTACCCCTAGCGTTATTCCAACTTTATCTTCTACACCACCCGCTACTCCACTAACTACTACCTCCCCATCGGCCTCAACCGAACGGAAGATATTTGCTCGCCACGGTAATCCGATTATGGGAATATAGAGAACACTTTCCCTGCACCCATCCGAAACCCTTATGGTAAACATAGTGCCATTCTTACAGTTTTAAATGAGTTCCACTTACTCTCCAAGCCAGTGGGGATCGGCAACTGCTTGAAGCCTCTGGATTCGAATAAAGATTAGAGAAAAGTGGATGTTCTTTCTGCAGAGTGTCTGATCAATGACAACATGCACCTTTCTGCTCAGGTATCAATTTAATCTTTTTTTCTTCCCTTTTTTCTTGCTATACATTGTCCTAATAACTTTAATCTTTAACCTTTTAGGCTAACCTCCTTGCCTCCGAAGGCTTACAGAAGATGATCTTGGGCCACATCCATGTATCCTAAACAGTAAGGACAAAGAAGCACTTATCGCTGAACGAGGTCAGTTTGCTACTGAACGAGATCAACTCGCTGAGCACCTTCAGTTCTAGAAGAAAACGTTTTCCAAGTAGGCGAGCTCAATGCCCGGTTAGAGCAATCAAAGCAGGAAAAGATAGCTCGCAGCCGAGAGACTTCTCAACTACATGAAGACCTTAAGGAGTTGAAAGCCAAGTTGACTGAGCTACAAGATGCTGTAACCGTGACAGCAAAATGTGAGTCAGCTTCCATGGAAAAAATCAATAATCTGGAAGCAAGCTTACATTCCAAAACCTAAGAGTCTACTGGGGTCGAGGAGAAGAGAGCCAGAATGGATAAGAGGTTCAAAAATGTCATGGATAAATACTGCAAACACGCGAGGAGAAATACTAAGCTTTTCCAGACTTATGACATCTTGAGGGCTGAAAACGAAAAGTTGAAGTCCAAAAACAAGAAACTTCAAGCAAAAATCGAAGATCGAGAAGTCTCATTCCTCCTCGAAAAGACTTATGTTATTTATCACATGAGGATGAAAACTTTGGAAGAGACCAAACAAGGCATTGCAAACATAGATGGTTGCATTGCTAAGGCTCTTAAATTGGAGACAATAACCTTCAATAATATTCCTGCTCGGCCTACTGCTTCAAGCTCCTCGAGCTCAAGTTCTGAGTCCTAGGGAACCAAAGAGGAAGTTGAAGGAGAAGATAAGGATGGAGGTGTTGGACCGGATGAAGAACAACCTTCATTTGCCAAAAACTTCTATTGAGTTTGACATTTTTAATAAAAAATGTCTTTTCCCTGATTTCCGTGTAGAATATTTTTTTAATATTAAATAAAGTTTGGGAATTGTTTGCATCCGATAGCTTTAATCATACTTCCGGTGTCTACCTTTTGATTATGAGGGTGTCATATGAGAGGGCCCTTATGTTTATGGTTCTCTTGAAGAGGACGTCTCATGTTCATTCCGGCACAAGCATTTGAAGTTTAACTTACTTTCAAATGAAAAAGAACTTAACATATCACTTGGACAAGAATAAGATAAAAATAAAAGGACTTTGATTTATTTTTTCCATTTTAATGGTACATTTACATAAATATTTATTTCCTTAAGTAAATAAAGCTGCCAATACTTGTGGCTAACTTGTATAAATTATTTCTACGGGGCTGATCATGTAGTCCCCCATCCTAATAAGATATAACACCTGGTTCTAATAGTCTACGATCTTTGTAATACTTTTAATGCTATGATATATAATAATTCCCCCAGTGTTCAGACGCTAAGTATGAGAATCGAATACTGGAGTTCTTGCTACCGTCGATGATCCTCCTTCGTAGTATGCTTTATGTTGCTGATTCATTAAAAACCTTGCTGGAAAAATCCAATTGAGATAAAAACTGGACGAAGAGTATAGGAGTGCAGCACAAACTTTCAGTATCAGTAAGGATCTTTCACAATAATACCTTTTGAGGTAAGTCACATTCCAATTGTAAGTTTACCCTATCTTGATTTTTCAAATGATATGAACCTTTACAGGTTATAGCTGAAATCCAAAAAGTCCCTTCCCATGTTGGTCATAGCTTCCCAGCGTTAACCTCTCATGGAGTAACCTTCGCAAAATCAAACCTCGTACTTTGAAATATCAAAGATTTGCTCTGCGGTTATAATATCTTTCCATCTTTTGCTTTTGTGCCACCATCCTTACATATAAAATATTTTGATGCTCTTCAAGAAAATCCAACTTAATCAATAATGCTTCATTATTTGTCTCCTCGTTTCCCCGAGAATACCTTATGGCCGATTCCCCAATCTCCATCGAAATCAAAGCTTCCGCACCGTATATAAGTGAAAAGGGTGTTTCTCCCGTGCTTGACTTCACTGTTGTTTGATATGCCCATAACACTTTCGGTAGCTCTTCTGGCCAATTACCTTTTGCATCCTCTAATTTCTTTTTGAGGGTTTGGTTATACCTTTGTTGGTTGACTCCGCTTGTCCGTTAGTACTTAGATGATATGAAGAAGATGTAATTCTTTTTATCTTCAATCCTTCCAAAACTTTTGTGATTTTGGAACCTATAAATTGTAGCCCATTATCACAAGCAGTTTTGTTTGGTACTCCAAACTGACAAATGATGCGATCCCATATGAAATCTATCACTTCTGGCTCTCCAATATTTTTGTAAGCACATGCTTCAACCTATTTAGTGAAATAATCAGTTAAAACATAAAGAAATTTACCTGCCTGGGCTCTTGAGATAAGGGACCAACTATATCCATCCCCCATTTCATGAATGACTACAGTGACACCACCGAATGCAAAAAATCTGTCGGTTGATGAACTAACTGCGCATGACACTAACACCTATCACATTTTAGTAAAAATGACTTCGCGTCTTATTCCATTCGGGGCTAAAAGTAGCCAGGCCTTATCAATTTGAGAACCAACAAGTCTGCACCAGAATGATTTACGCACACTCATTGATGAACTTCTTTCATCACATAATCAGCCTCTGATGTTCCTAAACACCGTATCAATGGTCCTTGAAATGACCTTCAATATAATTTAGCATCAACAAGGTAGTAGCAAGCAACTTTAGTTCGTAGTGACCGGAATGCTTTAGGATCTTTAGGAAATTTTCCATTGCTTAAATACTCTATAAACTTTTTTCTCCAATCCTAAGTCAGGTTGGCTGAGTTAACTTTGCAATATCCATCCACGTCTACTACCGAATGCAATGGTTGAACAAGTGTACTAGAACTAGCTCATTTTATTTTCGTGGACGATCCTAAATTAGCTAATGCGCCCGCCTTCACGTTCTCTTCCATTGGGATATGAATAATCGACCACTCCCTGAATCGAGAAAGTAGAACCTATACCTTATTCAAGTACTATTGCATGTGCTCCTCTTTGGTGTCAAAGACTCCATATACCTGGTTCACTACTAGCCGGGAATCACAATTTACTTCAATCACCCGGAACCTAGTCCCCGAGCTAATTCAAGTCCTGCAACCAAAGCCTCATACTCGACTTTATTGTTGGTCAACGAAACAGTTCTAATGGCCTGCCTTAGGGTTTATCTCGAAGGAGTGATTAATACAATCCTGATGCCGGAACCTTTCACATTAGAGGCTTCATATGTAAACAAAGTCCATACATCGCAAATAGTTTCTGATATTAAAGTTTCTTCCTTAGCAGCTAAAGGCATAATACCAGGACTAAAATCAGCCACAAAGTCGGCAAAACTTGTGACTTAATTCCAGTCCGAGACTTATGCTCGATGTTGAATTCACTAACTTCGACCTCACATTTAGCCAATTGACCTGATAACTTAGGCTTATGAAGGATGCTCCTCAAGGGAAACATCATCACAACTGCTATGGGGTGACATTGAAAGTATGGTTTAAGCTTTCGAGAGGAAACTACGAGATCTAGAGCCAACTTTTTGAGGTTCAGTTAACATGTCTCCGATCCCAAAAAAACTTTACTAACATAATAAATAGGAAATTGCATACCTTCCTCCTCTCGTATCAGAACGACACTCACTGCAACTTCCAAAACCACTAAATAAATTAAAAATTGCTCACCTTCCTTCGATTCTGACAACATCGGAGCATGTCTCTGATCCCAATAAAACTTACTAGCATAATAAATAGGAAATTGCGTACCTTCTTCCTCTCATATCAGAACTTCACTCACCACAACTTCCAAAACTGCTAAATAAATTAAAAATTGCTCACCTTCCTTCGATTTGACAACACCAGAGGACTAGACAAGTACCTTTTAGGCCTTTCAATGCTTGCTGTCTTTCCGGAGTCCACTAAAAATCATTCTTCTTGTTCAAGAGTGAAAAAAAATGATGACACGTTTTCGAAGACCTCGAAATGAATCAACTAAGTGCCGCCAACCGGCCAGTCCACCTCTATACTTCCTTTACACTAGTCAATTGATTAGGGATATCTTTTATGGCCTTAATCTTGTCGAGATTCACTTCAATTCCTCGTTGTGAAACCAAAAAGCCAAGAAACTTCCCGAAACCAACTCCAAAAGCGCATTTTTCAGGATTGAGCTTCATGTTTTATTTTCTCATAATATCAAATGTCTCTTGTAGATGAGCCAAATGATCTCCTACATTAAGAGACTTAACCAACATATCATCAATATAAACTTTCATGGTTTTACCAATTTTACCTTCGAATATCTTATTAACGAGCCTTTAGTAAGTGGCTCCAACATTCTTAAGCCCAAAAGGCATCACATTATAGTAATATGTGCCAAAATTTTTGATAAGCGAAGTTTTTTCTTGATCTTCTGGGTGCATCCTAATTTTATTATACCGGAATACGCATCAAGAAAGCTTATCAGTTCATTCTCAGCCATAACATCGATCATTTGGTCAATGTTTGACAACGGGAAAGAATCCTTACGGTGTGGCTTATTTAAATCTTTTTAATGTATACACATCATAAATTTATTGTTCCACTACATTGGCTAACAAATCGGGATAATTTACCTCTTGCATTGAACCAATATTCAATAACCGAGTGACCTCTTCTTTAACAAACATGTTTCTGACCTCAGCTGTCTGTCATTTCTTCTGCTTTAAAGGAGGGAAGTTAGGATCCGAATATAATTTGTGGACAACCATTTCCACCAGAATACATGTCATACCTGAGTGAGACCAAGCAAAATAATCGATGTTAGTTTTAAGAAAACCTATGTCTTAGTTCAGGGCTTAACCCCGTTCACGAATGAAACTTCCTTCCTAAGAACTGTGTGAACAAAGCAACTTGTTCGAGCTCCTTTGCTATTGAATTCGATACTTAATAGGAATCCGATGACTCATCTTCCCCATTACCTTCAATCAGGATGGAAGAGGGCACCAAACCCTATAGTTGTTATTTGCTTGTTCCTTATGCCTTGCTATTGTACAAGATAACTACATTCATTTCTCTTGCAGCTGGTTGATCTCTTCTAATCTATTTGATCACATCTAGTTTGGGGAACTCGAACAGTTGATGGTAAGTCAATGGAACAACCTTCATTTTAGGAATTTATGGCCTTCCAAAGATCACGTTGTATCCCATATTGCCATCTACCACTTCGAACAAAGTGGTATTTGTTACACCTTCAACATGCATGGGTAGTAAAATCTCTTCTCGGGTCGTTTAAACTTGTTAGGTTAAACCTGACGAGAAGCTTTGTTGCCGGAACTATGTTCCCAGTAAACTTTGCTTGTTCCAAAACTCTCTGTTGAATGATATTAGTTGAACTACCTAGATCAACCACCACACATTTAATTTTAAAATCTAAAACATTAACCGATATTACCAGATTATCGTTGTATGGTAAAACAAGGCCATCAGCATCTTTTTTCGATGGTGATTTATTCATCTTCTGATGCTTCTCGGATCCTCTTGCTATGATTTACCGATATCTTTGTCTTCTTTGCTGCTGAAAATGTCACTCCATTTACTTCATCACAACCAAAGATCATGTTTATCATTAGGCGAGGTGACCCTACAACCGATTTGGCTGGTTCTCCAACATCTCGATCCTCCCTGTAATTACTTTTGGCCTGATTACTTAGAAATTCTCTAAGGTAACAATTGTTTAATAACACTGCAATCTCTCCACGAAGGTGCCAGTAGTCCTCAGTCCTATGGCCATGCATTCCACGGAATTCACACCATAGATTAGGATTCCTTTGACTAGAATCCGATCGAATTGGTTTCGGAAATCTAGCCTCCTTAATGTTTCTCATAGTCGAAACTAGTTCTACTATCCTGATATTGAAGTTGTAATTGGATAACCGGGAGTATGTTGAGTCCGGTACCCTGATTGTTCCTTCTCTTGTAAAGCTCTGCTACTCTGACCACGATATGTCCTTCTATCAGAAACAAATTTGTCCAATAATTGAAATCCTTTATATCCATGCCCATCAACTCTTTTGTAAGGATGAAAATGACTCATGGAAGACCTATGGTTTGTATCGATATCAGTTTTGAACTTTTCCTGATTTAGATCGCGATTGTGACCCTTGGATGACACCAAAGAGCTCAGTTGGTCATCTTTAATTATGTTTTTTGATTCATAATGGTTGCGAACGTCTTCCAATGTAGTTTTCTAAAATTCTAACAAGCTTTCCTTCAATATACTGGAGGATTCAAAGCTTAGTGGATTGAGACCTTTGGTGAACGCTTCAATTTCCCACGCATCCGGTATTGCCGAAAACAATATCCTCTCCTTTTGAAATCGGATTACGAACTCACACAACTGTTCAGACTCTCCTTGAGCGATTCTAAATATGTCTACTTTCCTAACTTGGACTTTCCTTTCCTAGCATGAGCTTTAATAAAAGAATCTGCAAGCATTTCAAACAATTTAATCGAATTCTCAAGAAAAAGAGAACATCGTGTTAAAGAACCCTTCATTAGAGTTTCGCCATATTTCTCTAACAAGACAGATTCAATCTCGTACGGGCCCAATTCATTTCCCTTTACCGCTATGGTGTAAGTTATGATATGCTCTTGTGGATCCAAAGTCTCATCATACTTCAGAATATCAGGCATCTTGAATCTTTTTAGAATCAATTCCGGGGCCGCACTTGGTTTGAACGACAAATGTGTATACTTCTTTGAATCTTGTCCCTACAACACAAGTGGTGTAATGACCCGGCTGGTCGTTTTGAGCTCTAGCACGTCATTTAGTGGATTGAGGCCTTGAGTAGTTTTACTTTATGTATTTCGACTTGTACATGTGGTCGGAATGTAATTTTGGGAAGTTTAGAGTTGATTCTGAAGAAGAATTTTAATTTCAAAAGCTTTAAGTTGTAAGAGTTGACCAAGATTTGACTTTTGAGTAAACGACCTTGGGATCAAGATTTGAAGGTTCCAATAGGTTTGTATGGTGATTTCAGACTTGGGTGTGTGTTCGGGTTGTGTATTGGGTGCTCTGGGAGCATTTCAGCGCCTATCATGGAAAGTTGGCATTTTGGAAGTTCTAGAATTTCATAAGTTTGGTTTGAAGTGGATTTTGATGTTATCGATATTTGTTTGGTGTTACAAGCCTTGGAATAGGTTTGTATCATGATTTGTGACTTGTGCATAAAGTTTGGCATCTTTCCGGAATGTTTAAGTGCAATTCAAATGCGTTTAACGAAGTTTGAAGATTGGAAAGTTGGAAGAAAGGTTTTTGCCGTCGATTCGTAATTGTGATGTTGTTTGATGCGATTCAAGGCTTTGAATAAGTCTGTATCGTGTCTTGAGATGTGTTGGTACATTTGGATAGGGTCCCGGGGGCCTCGGGATTGAAACAAATTAAAAGTGGATTGGAATTTGGATTTTATGAGATGCTATTGCTGCTGAAGACTGGTGTAATCGCACTTGCGGAAGGAGTGGCCGCAGGTATGGTCACGCATGTGCAAATTTGGTCAAGGAGCGCAAGTGCGAGGAAGATGTCGCACCTGCGAAATTGCAGATGTGAGAAGGGGGCGTAGAAGCTGTGCTGGGTAAGAGGCTGTGGTTGCACAGGTGCAAGGGAATTTCCGCACCAGCGAGCTCGTAGGTGCGGGCTATTGGTCGAAGAGACGGGAAGGGGCCTTGGGCTGAAGGAGTGCAGAAGCGGACTCTTATCCGCAAAAGCGAAGTGCTGGGAGTCAGGGGTTTTTGCAGATTGCGATATTTGGACTACACCAGCGGTGATCGCTGGGTAGATGGCCTTATTAACTATGTGGGTTTTGCTCATTTTCATTTCATTTATTCCATGGGAGCCAGTCTTGGAGCGATTTTGGAGCGTCATTTCATCGTAAATCATAAGGTAAGTAATTTTTACAAGTTGTGAGTTAAATATATGAATTTGGGCTTGTAAATACATGAAAAATTGTTTAAATTTTGGGATTTTAAGAGGAAACATATAAATTGGTATTTTTGGACTTTTACCACGAAATTGGACATGGAATTAGGAATAAATTATATTTTTGAATTCATGGTGTTATGGGTAAAGTTTATCTTCAAAAGAAATTTGAAATCCGGGCACGTAGGCCCGAGGGTTGACTTTATTGACTTTTCGAGCGGAGTTGGGAAGTATTATGAATTAATTTATTATGATATTGGAGTATATTTTTATTTGCTTCCGTAATTGTTTGATCAATTTCGAAACGTTTGGATTGGAATTGAGTGTTAGAGTGGCGTTAGAGCCAGTTGTGGAACTTCGGAGCGAGGTAAGTCTCCTGTCTAACATTGTGAGGGGGAAGCTAATCCCCTAGGTGATTAATTGTTATGTGCTATTAGTTATGGGTCCAACATATGCAGGAAGTGACGAGAGTCTGTACGTAGCTAAAACATGTTTATGTCCGGGTAGACTTAGGACAGTACCATGTAACATTTGAAATATTTGAATTCATTTTGCTGGCTTAATTAATGAAAATTATAATTGAACTTGATTTAGAAATACATATATATATATTAGGCCGAGCTTTATTACCTTGGGTCGTTGGCAAGTTATTTGAGTAACAATAAAGGTTATACTCACCTTGTGTTCCTATAATGTATCGTAAGCTCGTGTCCCGTAATTCGATAATTCTTTTTTGCTCACTACTATTGTCGTACTCTTATCTATTTATGATTTACCATATTAATTTATTGGACCACTAGTAAGTATCAATGTCGATCCTTCGTCATTACTTCTCCTGGGTAGATAATTACTGGGTACGCGTTGATTTACGTACTCATGCTGCACTTTTGCACTAAATGTGCAGGATCTGACATGTTCACTTGATGATCATCTTGGCGTGTAGGCGCAACTGTTGAGGAGACTCTATGTGAGCTGCATTCCAGGCTACGCATCGCAGTCCATAGAGTCCCAATCATACTATTTATTTTATCCTATCTCATTTACGTTCTAGACAAATGTTGTATTATTATTGTACGCCTTAGTAAATGCTCATGCATCTGTGACACTAGGTTTTGAGGGTTCCAACTGGATGTTCATTATTGTAGATCACGTAATTATTGTTGTTTCACCTTTTAAATTTATATTTTTATGGAAATTGTTAAATAAAATCACGAGTTTTCTACAAGTACAAAATTTAAATCTATTTATCTAATGAGACTTATGATTTCAAAAATAATAAAATGAGTAGCTAAGTAAATTAATCACCATTGGCTTGCCTGACAGTGGCGTTAGGCGACATCACGACCTTTAGTGGATTTTGGGTTGTGATAGCTTGGTATCAGAGTGTTAGGTTCACTTAGGTTTCACGATTCATGAGCAAGTCTAGTAGAGTCTTGCAGATCGGTACAGAGACATTTGTACTTATTTTTGAGAGGCTACCGGGCTGTTAGGAGCACTTCTCTTCCTGATTCCTCTTTGTGCGATTTGTCCTTTGAAGCTTATGCCTTCATTTCCTTACTCAATCTTATGCGACGTGGAGTGCTTTCCTTTGTGATCCTCAAGGCATTGTGTTACTTTGCTTTCAATGAACTGCCTCCTATTATCGCATGTTATCTCGAAAGGAATCCCGAATCGGCACATAATGTAATCCCAGACGAAGTCAATGCCTTCTTTTCCTCTTATCTTCTCGAAGGCCTGCGCTTCCACCCATTTTGAGAAACAGTCAGTCATAAATAAAATGAATTTAGCTTTACCTGGCGCCGTTGGTGTCGCAATCCCTTTTTTTCCTCCACAGAGAGAAGTCTGGGTTTCGACATTCATAGGGGTAATAACTTATTCCCTTTTGGGATTTGAGTATTTTGAAGAGTCGTCACCTAACGGATTATGGTGCGTTAGGGCACCTAGAGCAATTAACTCTTAGACTAGTTTGCATTACCAGAGATTTAGGGTAAGGGCTCGAAATAACCTTGAGGGGAAGGTGTTAGGCACCCCTATCGGTCCACAATGGTGGGTCCCAGCTGAACTTATACTTATGTGAATTAGTCTTTTTAACGAATAAATAGTCTAAACACATACTTGCAAATAAAGGCATGTTTTGGCATTTTAAGCACATGTATGATTTAAGTAATGAAACAAAGGGAAAAGACTGAACAAGTGGCACATATATAAAGGAAAGTAAAATCTATTTAAACAACGGGTTGGGAAAGAGGGGCCCTAGGGTGGTTAGCCTATAGGATAATACCCACACAATGCCCGGTAAACACTCCTCAACGAGGGGCTACATGTGACATTAGCGTGTAGTCATCATATTCATTACTACCCAATTCCCTCCCTTGGTCATAGCCTAAAGCGTTCTAGCAACCTTGAATGATATCCTATGCGTGCACTACCCGTCCCTTCCTTGTGGCCCTGGAGGTATTTAGGACCTCTAATTTTAGGTAGTTCTAGACCATCCTAAAGTTTTAAAGGATAAAAGTCTAGGCATCAATCAAAAACAATTAGGACTGCACTTACAAGAAGAACAAATAAAGGCTCACAATTTACCTCCACAACCATAACAAACAAGTGCACGTCTCAAATAATAGTTTCAAGTATTTAAGAGAAAACCCTAAAACATGATATATAAGTGAGCAGAAAGTATACAACATTGAATTAGGACTGAAGTGTCAAAGACCTATTCAACTTGCCTACTGTTTTTAGACCTGTGAATGTGAGTAGTTTTAAAGAGCAGTTTTATAGTTATAGAGTTTTAATCGCCCTGCAGGCTTGCCTAGGCGTAATATTGATGTCCTATGAGCATTATATCTATATTGATTAGGAATGCAGTAAAATAGTGATCAATTTTAAACGGAGAACTTGAGATCCTATAGATATGCTTTCTAACGGTATTAATTAAGACATCGTTGAAACTTATTAAGGAAGTGTACAGATTAGTTAATTAAACCAATTTAGAATAACACACATGAATTAAAAGAGTTTTCTGATAACCTGTACTGGTTTGAGTGGAAAACAATTTGAGAAAATATGAAGAACATGTTGGGATCAGAGAGCAAGTCACAGAACATACAGTTTCAGAACAGACTTCACACAAGGGAAAAGGGTAGGGGAACACCTAGAATGCACCTTAGTGATGGCAAACAAATACACATATTGCAGTTGCAAAATTAAGTTGAGAACACAGGTCTTAGACACAAATAGGATCTCATGGGTGAAGTAGAGCAAGTTAAACTTATATGTACAAACTAGATAAACACTTCATGAAACATTCAAGATTTTAAAAATACTAATCAAATACAAAACAAGCAGAATCTAGACATGCTGGGTGAAACAGTAAACATACAATGCACCTTAGCCATACTAGTGAACAAGTTATCTAAAGCAGTATTGGCATGCTAAACAATGTACTAGTTATAGCTTCTAACAGAACAGATTTAAACATGATATGTGATACAGTAATCTAGGCATGCTGACTGCATATTGAATAGAGTATCAACTAGAACTGGAATTTACAACTAATGAACTGCAGCAACCAAGAAACACATAGTTTTTAGAATGTGAATTGAATCAGGACATACCAGTTAAGGAGAGAATATAGAGTATAGTGCAGAGATGATGCAAGTAGCCAGCCTTGGCTTACAGCTGGCTGGATTAGTAAGAATTGCAAGTAACAGAAGAGAATAGGGAGCTTTTGAGAGTGTGAGAGTGTAGATGAACTATTATGTCCGTGTGTCGAAGTGAGGATTAAAGGAGAGCATATATAGCAGTTAAGAATAAAGAAAAATAAGGTAAAGGGAATCAACCCTTCTGCAATTAAGGAAGCCTCATAATCAATTATACATCGGTTAGTATAATTTTCCATTAATTAAGGGTAATCAACAAACAGAAAGGTAGCACACATTTAAGGAAAGAAAACCAAACGAGCAATTAGGGGTAAATAGATAGCATTTTAATTAAGGAAATGATTGGTAAAAAATAAATAAATCATGGTTAATCGAACAAGGTAAGAAAGATACTCATGATTGTAAATAAAGGAAATAGTAAGGAATAGGTCTTAACAAAGCAAGCGGATAAATCAAGAATCCAAATCAATTACTAATTTAAGGAGAAAAGTATAGGTTTACCATGAATAGGTAAAAAATGAACATAGACATACATAATCAGTAGACGAGTCGAACCA
This sequence comes from Nicotiana sylvestris, assembly GCF_000393655.2. NCBI lineage: Eukaryota > Viridiplantae > Streptophyta > Magnoliopsida > Solanales > Solanaceae > Nicotiana > Nicotiana sylvestris. The sequence goes on along the minus strand of NC_091062.1, from coordinate 95,274,386 downwards.
AGAATATCAGTAGAGGCACATTAGGATCAAAAGACATTGAATTAGGCTAAGAAGAATCACAGAAATCAAAGCATAGGACAAAATCAGTACCCAAGTAATCTAGAGAAACTCAAAATCCAAACAATAATGTCGAAAAATAAGGGCTTATGGCATAAAAAAATTAGGGTCAAAGCAATCTTCATGAAATCGGTCAAATCACACAAGAAAAAAAAGATTAAACACTCAAAAATCATTAAACATTTTTGAGAAAGAAATTTCGGGAAACCCTAGTTGTAGAAGTCAAAAACATGAAGTATTATAGTGCTTAAAATCAGTCAGTATTAGAGGAATAAGAGAAACTTAAAGAAAAACCACAGGAACTCGAAAACATTTTCAAGTATGCAGAGATTCAAATAGTAGATAGAAAAGAAACCAAGATATCAATTGACAGTAAAGAAACAAGATATCTTTAAATCAAAGTCATGGAATAACTCAGAACCCTTCCAAATGTACAAAGATCAGATCGATTCATGTCCAAAGATTAGGGTTTTGAGGAGAAAATGGAGGGGTAAAGAAAACCTGGTTTGAACTCGCAAACCATGGACGAACCCTTGAAGAGCTTTGAACGCGATCTGGACTAGATCTCTTTGAATTCCTTCCAAAAACACATAATCAAACAACCAAGGGGATAAGAGACAAGTAGAGGCTTCGTACAACCATAAGATGCCATAGATCGGACAAGGATTAAAGGATTAGAGCTTGGTTTTGGGTGACGGCGATTGGAGATTAGGGTTAGGTTTCAGAGAGAACCAGAGATGATGGGATTCAAGGGCAGCCATATGTGAGAAATGACTTGGGTTTGGGGGTCATTTGGTTTAATTTTGGAAAGGGGGACCCTGGACCGTTGATCAAAATGATCAACGGCCAGGATTTGGCCGGGTATCAGGTTGGGGCAAGTGGGGTATCGGGCCTGGGCTGGTTTATAAGGAATTTGGGGCTAGTTAATATGATAGGTTTTAAAATTGGGCTGGGTATTAGGATCAGAATTGAATAAAAATAGGGCCAGATTTTAAATAGCCAATTTTAATAACTAAATAATTTATAAAAATAACAAAATGAGTACCAAAAATATCTTTGTACACTAAAATAATTTAAAAATAGTTATTTAACATTTTAAAAATATAAAAGACCATTTTATGCATAAATAATGTAATTATACGTTAACATGAGCTATTATTGCAAAGATGCGCAATTTAGCCAAAAAATGTAAATGCAATTATAAAAAATGCACCAAAATTATTTAAACAATTATGATGGATAAATAATGAATTTAAATGATTGAATCATCACAAAAGTAATTTGAAGGATAATTATTGGATATTTTATAAATAAAAAAGGAGAAATAAATTTATTTGGAGCTTTTAAAATTGTAGAAAAATTATAAAAATGCTTATTCATTCTTATAACTGCATAACTTCTATTTGAAAGTATAAATAGGTATTAAAAAATATATTAGGAAAAATTGGGTATGAACAGCTGCCCCTCTTTATCCAGGAAGGATGAAAGAGTTTTCGGGGAAAGAAATGATGGCCAATTTTGACTGGACGGAGTGTTTTGAAAGGCAGAGGCCGGACTCTAGTCTTGAGTTGCCTACATGTCCCTGGTCTTACAGGAATCAGACCATGTGTAGTTCTGGATTCATTAGTGAAATATACTGATGAAGTCATTGCAAGAACGGACACGAGATGCAAGAGCGACTATAGGGAGGGGTTAAAGTTTGAGACAGTTGAAGGAACTGGAGCGAGGTCGCTCCTGCTAGGATAGTGGTTACTTGCTGGTCACCTGCAGATGAAAAGATGTTGCCAACATGTATTTGCATGAAAATTTAAACATGATGCAGATTCCCTTTGGACCATGAAGGTTGTCTTTGGACGATTAAAGATGACGTGCTTGGACCATGACGTCCTGGGCCATGAAGAGTATGATAAGGGATTCACGGACCATGAAATAATGTTCTCGGGCCATGAAGATGGTGCCTCCGAACCACGACGCCTTTGAATAATGATATTCAAATTTGAGGAATCCTCAGGCTATGTAATGGTGTCTTCTGGCTTTGAGGATGATGCCTTTTAGACTATGACACCTTTGTATAGGTTGGCGATATTTCAGCCCATGAGGTGCAACAATATGATTCTATCAAGAAAATGCTTAGTTTTGTGAAATAAAGGGCAAAGCTTAGCCCAATTGAAAAGCAAATAAATAGTACTAGAAATAGAGCAATATATATGCAAAGAGGGACAGTGCCTGGTCCCATGCGAATGTGGAGCAAGGATTAGCCTCATGCATATATGGAGGGAGGGATTAGCCTCATGCAAGTATGGAGGCAGGGATTAGCCTCATCCAGATATGGAGGCAAGGATTAGCCTCATGCAGATATGGAGACAGGGTTTAGCCTCATGCAGATATGGAGGCAGGGATTAGCCTCATGTAATTATGGAGGCAGGGATTAACCACATGTAGTTATGGAGGCAGGGATTTGTCTCATGCAAATATGGAGGCAAGGATTAGCCTCGTGCAATTATGGAGGCAGTGATTAGCCTCACGCAAGTATGGAGGTAGGGATTAGCCTCATACAATTATGGAGGCAGGGATTAGCCTCATGTAGGTATGAAGATAGGGATTAGCCTCATGAAATTATGGAGGCAGGGATTAGCCTCCTACAGGTATGGAGGTAGGGATTAGCCTCAATCAAACATGGAGGCAAGGATTATCCTCATGCAATTATGGAGGTAGGGATTAGCCTCATGCAGTTATGGAGGCAGGGATTAGCCTCATGCAATTATGGAGGCAGGGATTAGTCTCATGTATATCAGGGAGGCAGGGATTATCCTAATTTAATTATGGAGGCAAAGATTAGCCTCATGTAATTATGGAGGCAGGGATTAGCCTCATGCAGATAGGGGAGGCAGGGATTAGCCTCATAAAAATATGGAGGCAAGGATTAGCCTCATGCAAGTATGCGGGACAAGGCTTGGTCCCATGCAAAGAGCGAGTTGCAAATAAGAGCAGTGTATGTCTTAGCTGGAGATATATTCGGTGTCTGAAGGCCTGATTGATAGTGATCTTGTTACGTTTATATATTTGCGGACGCTATTGCTACATTAGATGTTCCTGCATTCAAAGAAAAATTGTAAGTTTTTTTGAGGGGAGGTTGGCTCGTGGTTCTGTCCGCTGGTCTTGCTTTACTCTGTTCCGGAGGCCTTTTCGAGTTTCCCCAGGTAACACCTGGCTGTTACAGAAATAAAGTTTTCGAAAATATACAATTATTGGTAAAAAATAGAGTCATTTTAGAAACACATTGATATATCAAGTGGTTCTTAGATGAACTGGTGATTGTAACACATTTCAAAGACATTGCAGCTCTCTTTTGTTAGAATTTTGAGGGTCCTCCTCAATATTCTGCCCCAGTTTGGTAGATGACTTGTCGACCGTTTGAGGGTAATGAGCCTTGTTGAACCTTTTCCAGAATTTTGAGAATTTTTCTCAAAATTCTGTCCCAGTTTCTTAATGATTTTTGATCGTTTGACATATGTTGGTGTTGGCTGGACTTGCTCCGGAATTTTTAGGGTCCTCCTCCAAATTTTGCCCCAGTTTCGAATCTTGGGGGGAAATAAAAATTTTATTATGATATGACCGAACCCATAAGGCTGCCTACTTATCCCCTCTTACACGGGAATCAGGTCAAGCGCAGTTTAATTACATCAGATAAGGAAATCTAAATAGTCTAAGCATAGTATCTTTTGATTGCGTCTGAGTTGAATGGTTTTGGCCAGATTTCTCCGTCCATCTCTGCAAGTATGAGTGCTCCTCCTGTTAGTACCCTATGAACCATGTACGGACATTGCCAGTTGGGAGAGAATTTCCCCTTGGCTTCATCTTGGTGTGGGGAGATCTTCTTTAATACCAACCATCCTGGTGCGAACCATCTTGGTTTGACCCTTTTGTTGAAAGCTTTGGACATTCTATTCTGATAAAGCTGACCATGACATACTGCGTTCATCCTTTTTCCATCTATGAGGGCTAATTGTTCATAACGGCTCCTTATCCATTCTGCATCGCTGAGTTCAGCTTCCTGTATGAATCTTAAAGAAGGAATCTCTACCTCGGCTGGAATGACAACCTCGGCACCATAAACCAACATGTAGGGAGTTGCCCCGATTGATGTGTGAACTGTAGTGCGGTATTCCAATAATGAAAAAGGCTGCTTCTCGTGCCACTGTTTGTGGTTTTCTACCATTTTCCTTAGTATCTTCTTGATGTTTTTGTTGGCGGCTTCTACGACTCCGTTCATCTAAGGTCTGTAGGCTATGGAATTTTTGTGCTTGATTTTGGAAGTTTCATACATGGCTTTCATCAGATCACTGTTGAGATTGGCGGCATTATCTGTAACAATGGACTCGGGACCTTCGAATCGGCAAACAATACGATCTTTGACAAAATCTACGACGACTTTCTTGGTTACAACTTTGTAAGATGCAGCCTCTACCCATTTTGTGAAGTAATCAATGGCCAGTATAATAAACGTGTGCCCATTTGAAGCAGTGGGCTTGATCGGACTGATGACATCCATTCCCAGGCAGGGAAAGGCCAAGGTGATCTTTTTGCATTGAGCTCATTCGGCGACACTTTTATCATATCGGCGTGTACCTGGCATTGGAAGGATTTGAGGACATACTGGATGCAATTTGTCTCCATGGTCATCCAAAAGTAACCGGCCCTAAGTATCTTCTTAGCCAAGACAAAACCATTTATATGTGGGCCGTAGGTCCCAGCATGTATATCCTCAAGCAGTTTAGAAGCTTCGTTTGCGTCGACACATCTAAGCAATCCCAAATTAGAAGTTCTTCTGTATAGATTTCTTCTGCTGTGGAAGAAGTGATTGGACAGTCTCCGGAGTGTGTATTTCTGAGTGTGAATTGCATGCTCCGGATATTCTCCCTTTGACAAATACTCCCTGATGTCATCGAACCAAGGTTTTCCATCTGTTTCTTCTTCTATATGAGCACAATATGCCGGCTAATTATGGATCCTCACCGGAATGGGCTCAATATAATTCTTATCTGGATGTTGTATCATAGATGACAAGGTGGCCAATGTATCAGCAAACTCATCCTAAATTCTGGGCACATGTCGGAATTCTATCTTTGTGAACCTCTTTCTCAATTCCTGCACATGGTGCAGATATGGCAATATCTTGGAATTCTTAGTGTCCCACTCTCCTTATAACTGGTGCACAAGCAAATCTAAATCACCGATTACCAGAAACTCCTAAATGTTCATGTCGATTGCCGTGTTGAGCCCTAGTATGTAGGCTGCATACTCTACCATGTTGTTGGTGCAGGAAAATCTGAGTTTAGCTGATACCGAATAATGTTGACCCGTTTTTTGATACCAAAATTTCTCCAATGCCCCCTCCTTTGAAATTAGCGCCTCTGTCAAAGAACATCCTCCAACCATCGTATGCTTCGGTAATGTCTTCTCGTACGAATGACACTTCTTCATCAGGAAAATATATTTTCAAGGGTTTGTATTCTCCTCCCATCAGATTTTCAGTAAGATGGTCTGCCAATGCCTGTCCTTTGACCTCCTTTTGATTTACACAGATGATATCGAACTCACTCAATAGTATCTGCCACTTGGCTAACTTTCCAGTTGGCATGGGTTTCTGAAATATGTACCTCAAAGGATCCATCCTGGATATAAGGTATGTAGTGTTGGCACAAAAGTAATGCCTCAATTTCTGAGTTGTCCAGGTCAAAGCACAACAAGTGCATTCCAACAGAGAGTACCGTGCTTTGTAAGGTGTGAACTTCTTACTCAAGTAATATATGGCTTGCTCCTTTATTCCCGTCTCGTTATGTTGTCAAGAACACATCCGAAGGCCCCATCCAAAATAGATAGATAGAGTAACAAAGGTCGTCCTAGTTCCGGCGGGACCAGAAAAGGTGGTGTGGATAGGTACTCCTTGATCTTGTTAAAAGCTTTTTTGACAATCCTCGGTCAAACTTGTCTCAGTATCTTTTCTTAGCATCTTGAAGATAGGTTCACATATGACTGTGGACTGTGCTATGAAGCGACTGATATAATTGAGACGTCCTAGGAAGCTCATCACATCCTTTTTGCTCCTAGGTGGCGGTAACTCCTAAATAGCTTTGACTTTAGACGGATCCAGCTCAATCCCTCGATGACTAACAATGAATGCTAGTAACTTTCCTACGGGAACCCCAAGTGCACATTTTGCGGTGTTCAGCTTTAAGTTGTACCTCCTTATCCAGTCAAAGAACTTCCTCAAGTCCGCTATATGATCTGCGGCCCTCTTGGATTTGATAATGACGTCGTCTACACACACCTCTATCTCCTTGTGTATCATATCATGGAAGTGGTTGTCATGGCTCTCATGTAGGTAGCCCCAATATTCTTTAGAGTAAACGACATCATCTTGTAGCAGTATACCCCTTAAGGTATGATGAAAGTTATTTTCTCCGCGTTTTCTTCATCCATCCAGATCTGGTGATAACCCGTGAAGCAATCTACAAAGGATTGGATTTCATGCTTAGTGCATTTGTCGATAAAAATGTGTATGTTTGGTAGTGGAAAGTCGTCCTTAGGACTTGCTCTGTTTAAATCTCGATAGTCAACGCATACTCTAACTTTTCCATCTTTCTTCAGTACTGGCACAATGTTAGCTAACCAGGTAGGATACTCAAAGACCCTGAGGACTTTGGCTTTGATTTGCTTGGTTACCTCCTCCTTGATTTTCAGGCTCATATCTGGCTTTAATTTTCTGAGTTTCTGCTTCACTGGTAGACCCATGAGATTAGTAGGCGGCTTGTGAGCCACTATGGATGTGCACAAACCGGTCATGTCATTATATGGCCATGCGAAGTTGTCCTCATACTCTTTTTGGAAATGTATGTACTCTCTCTTCTCTGTTGGTGACAAGTAAATGTTGATGCAAGTCTCCTTGACGGTCTCGGGGTCCCCCAAATTTACTGCTTTGGTTTCGTCCAGATTGGACTTGGGCTTATTCTCAAAGTTTTCAACTTCCCTAACAACTTCCTCGGGTATCTCATCTTCTTCATCTGATCACTTTTCTCACGTTGCGTTTTGTCATTACATGTCACAGTCATCGGTTCATCAGGAAAAGTAATAATAACGTTGTACAAAGAAAAATGTATAAAACAGTAATGATTAATAAATAGCAAATGCATTTGATTAAAAATTAAACAACATCCAAACAAGTGCTGCTTGATGAATCGAGCATTTATTTTGAAACAAGTAATTCTTTAAATAAAAATTACTGAAAATCTTAAATGTCTAGAATGTATATAGAAATAAAATCGGCCAAGCTACCTAGGGACTCGTCGGGCCCGGGATGGTCTGACGGTCTAATTCCTAAGAACAGCTCCCTTCTTCACAATTTGAATAGTGAGGCCTTCTTCCTCCTCATCCTCCTCCTCAATTATGGCACTGCAGTTCATGTCTTCATCCTCCAAGAATAGATTCTTTAACCCAGCTAATGCTTCCTCTTCTATAGTTCCCCATATTGTATCAACTTGGTGAAAAACTTGATCTAGATGTGGCACTGGTTGCTCGAGAGGGTAATACGGTCCGCATTATGGAGGCGAACAATCATTGTATTCTTGCCATGTGTACTGATATCCGATCCCAAAGGTAGTACATTGACCCTTCAGTTGTATTGGTTTAGTGATACACTGGAGATTCTTTCCTAGCCCTTTGCTGGGCTCATACCTAGACCATGCCAATTTGCTTTCTATTTTATTGCGCCACCATTTGTCCTTCTTAACGGCATTGACACGCTCAATATGATGATAGGTTTCCCCTCTTACCTTTCTTCTATGTCCAATAGCCGGATGATTTGACTAGTGTAAATGGGGTTATTCCCATCTCCGTGAATGATCACCTCCTGACGATTACTTTCACACTTCACGGGTTGATATAGTGTTGAAGGCACGGCCCTAGCGGCATGTATCCATGGTCGGCCTAATAGAAGATTATATGAGGTTGGTATGTCGAGCACCTAAAACTCGACGTCAAACCAAGTTGGCCCCATCTGCAAGCAAAGGTTAATTTCCCAGATCGTGGCCCTTTGAGACCCATCGAAAGCTTTCACGTTCATGCTTCTTACCTGTATTTCATGAAAACCTTTGTCCAACCTTTTCACTGTATTTCATGAAAACCTTTGTCCAACCTTTTCAGAGTGTCCAACGGACAAATATTGAGGCTCAAACCTCCGTCAACCAGGACCCTGGCAATGAATTTGTCTTCAAATTGCATTGTGATATGCAATGCTCAATTGTGATTCAACCCCTCAGGCGGTAGCTCATCTTCATGCAAGATGATCTTATGACTTTCCAGTACCTGCCCTACAAGATTGGCCATTTCTCCGCCAGTGATGTTATTGGGTACATAAGCCTCGCTCAACACTTTTATTAAAGTGTTCTTGTGCGCCTTTGAATTTTGCAACAGTGACAAGATGGATATCTGAGCTGGGGGGGGGGTGTTCAAATGGTCAATGATGGAATACTCCTTTGCTTGTACTTTTCTCCATAGGTCATCTGGCCCTATTTCAATTACAGGCTTCCTGGTAGTGGCATCCTTACTTGGTCCTCCCAAGTGTTCAGGTGTATAGACTCTACTAGTCCTAGTCATTCCTTTGGCAGCATCAGATTCCTCTATCTTTGCCTTTCCCTTTCGCCTAGCCTCGGCAACATAATCGCAGGGCATTGCTTTTGAGTCGAAAGGAGGTGCGGTTGATACTATCACTGTGAAAGGTGTGACCACTTCTACTTCAAATGGAGCGGGGGTAGCCACAGGTGGAGCTACCTCAACCTCAAATGGAACCAGTGCAGCTACCTTAACCTCGATTAGTGACTGAGTTTGTACCACAATAGGAGTAAGTGTGACGGCAACCTTAAGGTCATCACCTTCTCGAATAAGCCCAATCGACCGCTCAGGGTCCCACTCTTCGTTCGTCTCTATCATATGTACCCAACCACCTGTATGATCATGGAGGGGTTTTTTGCGGATATTAGGTGTGGTTTCCTTCGCCTGTATGACCTTGTTGTCAATTAGCGTCTCGATCTTATCCTTCAATGTTTGACACTCATCAGTGGTGTGCCCCTTCATATCAGAATGACATGCACAAGTTTCGATTGGATTGACCCATTGGGATGAATTCTCTAATGCCATAGCAGGAATGGGGTGACATAACTAGCAGCTTTCAACCTTTCATATAGTTGGTCGATTGGTTCAGCAATGGTGGTGTATTGTCTGGGTGGCTGCGGTTGAAATTGGGTCTTGGTCTTGGAAAGTTTTGGCGAGTTGGAGGTGATTATAAATGGGATGGTTGGGAGTTATAGGTGTGATGGACAGTGGCTGGTTGGGAATATCTGGGAGATGAGGGTTGATTTGTGGGCGGTGGTGCTTGGTATGCGAGCAAAGCTATTTGATAAATGGGTGGAGGTGTTTGATATGCGAGTGGAGGTGTTTGATAGGTAAGTGGATATTTCGGGCCCTAAGCCACCATCACTGCTTCAACATCTCTCTTCTTCGATATGCCATCTGATTGTAATGCCTTATTTGTGGCCTGTAATGCCTCAAAATTAGTTACCATTCTTCTTTTGATGCCCTCCTCAATTCTTTCTTCGAGTTTGATAATATAAAAGAATTTATGATTTTCAATAACCATCAACCTTTCATAATATTGCGGATCCTGTGCTCTGATGAAGAACTTGTTCATTTGTTCCTCGTCCAAAGATGGCCTGACCTTGGCCGCTTCCAACCTCCAACGAGTTGCATACTCACGGAAAGTCTCGGTAGGCTTCTTCTTAAGATTCTGGATGTAGAAAATATCTGGTGCATTTTCTGTGTTGAACCTTAACCGGTCCATGAAATCGGACGTCATACTCACGTAATTGGACCATTTTTTAGGATCGTGGCTGATGTACCAGGACAAGGCATCTCCAGTAAGACTCCTCATAAAGAGTTTCATCTGGATTTTTTCATCCTTTCCGATCCCGACAAGCTTGTCACAATAGGTCCTTAAATGAACCTTGGGATCACTTGTACAATCAAACATCTCGAACTTGGGAGGTTTATACCCTTCTGGCAGCTCCACTTCTGGCTGTATGCATAGGTCTTCATAGTTAAACCCTTCTATTCCTTTGTCGCCTTCGAAACACTGAACTTGAATCGTCAATTTCTTGAGTTCTTCAGCCATGTTTTTAATGAACAGGTCCTTCTAGGTAGATTTCACTGTATAGGAGATTGGTTGGATAGAGTGAGGTACAATTTCCACATATATATGGTTGCTTTGATGGGTGCCAAGGACTTGGGTGTAATGATGGTCATTGGTTGAGTTTTGAGGATCGGGAATAAGTTATGGTGTATTTTGGGGAGTGTGGTAAGTGGTGGTTGGTGGGTACTGAATCGGTTGATGGTGATGTTGTGGCGGTGTTGATACTGGTAAGGGATTAAGATTTTGGGGTGGGGTTGCGTATTGATCCGGTGAAAGAGGATTTTGTGTGTTTTGGGGAGGTGTTGGGTTCTTTGTGTTTTGTTGGTCGGGGACATTCTGGGTGAGTGACAAGTTTACCAAGTTGCGAGCCTGCTCAAGTTCTCCTTGTAATTCCGATATCTTCTGTTCCAGTCTCAAGACTAGATCATTTGGTGCCGGAGTACTCCATCCATCTAAAGTTTCTACGTTCTCAACATTCTCATTTCGAATACCACTTATGTCGTCCATTTTTTGCTTTTCCTCTGCCTTTTGTATTGCTTGGAGGAGGAGGAGGCGGAGGGCCTCTAGATCTGGTATGATACGCTGATGAGGCCAGTATGAGCGAACCAACCTTATGGGATGGAACTAAATAATAAAGAAAAAATAAAAAGGTAGACAAGTTAGTGAGGATTCTAAAATACTTGCAGTATTTAAACACATATTGCGGGAATGTAAATTCATGTCCTAATTTGGGAGCCTCGTTGTGCCCGAGGTAGGCCTAGCAACAAGTAAATTTGATGAACTTTTTAGATGCTAGTAAATGCTTTATTTCATAATGTGAAAATAGACGAATCCCAAAACGACACTAAGACAATAGAAAATCAAGTCACTATTGGAACTTGGCCTTATTACATTTAGGAAAGCAAATAAATCTAGCCTACTTGGTCCCAGAAGGACCTTCCTCATATTCGATCTTCTTGACTCCATAGTACAGGTTCCCCAGCTCGCGCGGACCCAGAGCAGGTAGGCTCTGGCCAGATGTCCTCCTTCACTTCCTTCAGCATTCTGGCAATCCTTAATCCTCTTTATGACTTTACCCTCCAACTCCACTAATCCTTTATCCAGGTATTCCAACTTTCTATTGGAAGTGATAGACATCTTTTTCCACTCTCCAATTAATCTCATGTATTTCTCAATGCTCATTATCAGAGTCATGGACCCTCTTGTGCAGCATGTTGCATTTGACTTGAGCCTCAACTTCTTCATCTATGATCCTATTCCCTTGATCAGCCCCTGGCATCACCATTCCCTTCAGATTGTCTTCTAACCATGCCGGGTAGAGAGGTTCACACCCTATATAATACCTATCTGGCTCGATGGTGTTCTTTTCCACGATGATGTTGTAGTGCCACATGTGATGAGCTTGGCATTTGTAAGGAACATCGTCATTCTAAAAGTCAGCTCTAAAATGGCTCATCTTGGCAATCCTGGGTACAACCTGTTTCCTGCCTGCCTGCCTCACAACTCGGATAGGGACATAAGGGTATATCCCTCTCAAGCTGAACAACACCAAGTGTGGAGCGTCCCTGGATCTGATGATGAATTCGTCTGTTGGGAACCGTTCAAACATCAATTGTACCTGTTCCTCAGTCAGATTGTCGAAGAACTCCACCCACTCTTTGGCACTTTCCGGCTGAAGAAACCTGTTCGGAATGTAAGTCATCCGCTTGGGGTAGTTGATGGCAATATGTTCATTCCAAGCCCTTCACGGAAATTCTTGGTGATAATGACCCTTCTGAAGATGCTTTAATAACCACAACTGCAGCAGCAAATTACAACACTCGAAATGTTTGATCCCCCTTTGACAATGTTCCAGATCCCTATAGATGTCGGCTATGATCATGGGGACTATAGTGTATGTTTGTCCGTTGATCCCTTCCATCAGAGTTTTGGAGACCATGGCCAACCTAGTGTGGATTCTTTCCCTTTTCATTGGGAACACTATCAAGCCCAAGAAGCATACGATGAACACGAACACTTTGCAGTGGGTGTGTCCTAGAGAAGTGATAGAGAGCTCGTCGTGGAAGGTATGGTAGGACTTGCTATGGCCATATCTCTCATATAAGTATTCGAAGGGTATATAGGACTTCTCCAGGCATCCCAAGTCAGCATTTTTCATCAACCCCATCATTTTAGGAACCACTTACCAGTACAGTTCTCCAGTTCCAACAGCCCAGGGCTATCCCAAGTCAATCCCACAAGTCGCCCAGTTTCCTCTAGTAGTGGAGTCATATCTATTTCACCGAAACGGAACACAGACCTTTCATAGTCCAAAAACAAAGTGGCAGTCTTGATCAACTTGTTGTTTGGCTGAATGTCTAGCAGGGAAGGCAAGTTACCCAGGTACTTTCTTACATGTTTCTTGTCACTTGAGGAAAGGTCCTCCCACCAATCTAGCAGCAATGGTTGAATGTTGCTAACCATACCGAATTTGGGGACCTTGTACCTCATTTTATGTAAAACAAAAAGGTTAGGCCCTTCTCCCCTACCAGACTCGACTATTTATTCATTCATGATTAACATATTGACATTTAGTTCTCCAAATTAATGCACAGAATGTGGTTGTATCCGTTGGGATTATGGAAACCCCGGTGGACTTTTGGATAAGGCTCGTCTTAAAGGATTATTATGTGGATAACATGTTAATCCGACTAGGTTTGACCATGATGCATGCATAATTTCAATCAGAGTAAAATTACTATAGGGGTCTAGACTGGTACCCTCAAGTGGACAACTTGAAGGGGAAAGACACGGAACTGTCGAACGCACCGCTGATCGACTAGTTTTACCACAAATATGCCTTTTCGAATTTAAAGGATGATATATGGGAAGAGCGTAGACACTCATCAAGTGCCTCTATGTTGATATTTAGCACAAGTGGAACATGAGTTGAAAACATGCTTATGCAAAAGTGATAACATATGGTCAAGTAATATACATGGTGAAAGCTTATAAAGGCAGTATTAAATAATGCGATGAAATAAACAAAAGAGAAAGGGAAGAAAAAAAAATACAAAGGAAATAGGTTAACATAGTTCGCAAATTTTTTAAACATAATTAAATGAAGCGAATAAAGGAGATAGGGAAAGAAGGTTCATGATATAGAAATTTTGATAAAATAAAGGAACGGGAAAGGGAGGTACATGAAAGAAGTCGAACAAGAAATCCAATAATCCACACAAGCAAATTTCGTTATGGTAAGAGCCTAAGTATATCACCAGCGGAGTCGCCATGCTATCGTGCCCCCTTTTTTCCCTCCGCGGAGAGAAGTTTGAAATTTATTTAAAAAACAAGAATCGGGAAAGAGGGGTCCTAGGTTGGTTAGCATACATGATCATACCCACACAATTCCCGGTAAACACTCCTCAACGAGGGGCTACACGTGACATTAGCGCGTAGAACTTTGTGTCGCGGCTGCTCCACTCTGCTGTCATCATATTCCTTACTACCCAATTCACTCCCTTGGACATAGCCTAAAGCGTTCTAGAAATCTTGAAAGATATCCTATGCGTGCACTACCCGTCCCTTCCTCGTGTCCTTGGAGGTATTTAGGACCTCTAATTTTAGGTAGTTCTAGACCATCCTAAAGTTTTAAAGGATAAAAGTCTAGGCGTAAATCAAAAACAATATGGACTGCACTTACAGGAGGAAAAAATAAAGGCTCATATTTTACCTCCACAATCATAACAAACAAGTGCACGTCTCAAACAACAGTTTCAAGTATTTAAGAGAAAACCCTAAAACATGATATCTAAGTGAGCAGAAAGTATACAACATTGAATTAGGATTGAAGTGTCAAAGACCTATTCAGCTTGCCTACTGATTTTAGACATGTGAATTAAAGAAATTTTAAAGCGCAATTTTATAGTTACAGAGTTTTAATCGCCTTACAGGCTTGCCTAGGTGTAATAGTGATGTCCTATGAGCATGATATCTATATTGATTAGGAATGCAGTAAAATAGTGATCAATTTTAAAAGGACAACTTGAGATCCTATAGACATGCTTTCTAACAGTATTAATTAAGACAGCATTGAAACTTATTAAGGAAGTGTACATATTAGTTAATTAAACCAATTCAGAATAACACACATGAATTAAACTTGTTTTAAGTCCTACATGTATGATTTCTAATTGGGCATTGGGTGAAACAAACAACATTCATTTGATCAAAATGAAACTCCTATAAGCATGATTTCTATTAAAGCTGATTTTAACGACTATAGGCATGGTATCTAATTATTAAAAGCTGATTTATATACTATAGGCATGATCTCTATTATTAAAGCCATTTAGATCCTATAGACATGGTTTCTAATTGTGTGAAAGTAAAACATGCAGAATTTATTTTAAACCAAAGTAGATCCTATAGGCTTGTTATTTAACAGATCATATTTTGAATCAAAATAGGCCCTATAGGCATATTATCTACCCAATTTACCCATCATATACAACTACCCACCCAAATGTTTGTTTCCAATAATTATTACAGACCATGAAATGAATATGAATTACATAAATAAATAGAAGCTAAGCTATAGGGAGCCTGAAGGAGGCCCAAAACAGTCATGGTGTATCAAGCCTTCACTGATCTCAAATACCCAAAGTTCCATAGCCCAATTTATGTCTAGGTGAGAGGTCCCTATGGATCTCAAGGATCCTGGGCAGTGCTCACACCTAGACTTTTCTAAAACAAAGATTGATTATATGCAGTGTGGAAGGGCTAGCCCTGATATGCCAGAGTTCAGATCTCAAGGGTCTCAAGGTAGTACACATAACCGGGGGGTGGGGGGGGGGAGAACTTAGCAATCTAAGAGTAAGGTGAGAGTGCATAATGATTTGAAAGAGTTAGGTAAATGGTATAAAGAAGGACTTAGGAAAAGAGTTTTCGGAAAACCTGTACTGGTTTGAGTGGAAAACTATTTGAGAAAATATGAAGAACATGTTGGGATCAGAGAACAAGTCACAGAACATACAGTTTCAGAACAGACTTCACACAAGGGAAAAGGGTAGGGGGAACACCTAGAATGCACCTTAGTGATGGAAAACAAATATACATATTGTAGTTGCAAAGTTAAGTTGAGAACACATAGGTCTTAGACACAAACATGATCTCATGGGTGAAGTAGAGCAAGTTAAACTTAGATGTACAAAGTAGATAAACACTTCATGAAACATTCAAGGTTTTAAAAATATTAATCATATATAATACAAGCAGAATCTAGACATGCTGGGTGAGTTAGTAAACACACCATGCAGCTTAGCCATACTAGTGAACAAGTTATCTAAAACAGTATTGGCATGCTAAACAATGTACTAGTTATAGCTTCTAACAGAATAGATTTAAACATGATGGGTGATACAGTAATCTAGACATGCTGACTGCATATTGAATAGAGTAGCAACTAGAACTGGAATTTACAACTAATGAACTGCAGCAACCAAGAAACACATATTTTTTGGAATGTGAATTGAATCAGGACATATCAGTTAAGGAGAGAATACAGAGTATAGGGTAGAGATGGTGCAAGTAGCCAGAATCAGTAGAAGAGTCAAACCAAGAACATCAGTAGAGGCACATTAGGATCAAAAAACATCGAATTAGGCTAAGAAGAATCACAGAAATCAAAGCATAGGACAAAATCAGTACCCAAGTAATCTAGACAAACTCAAAATCCAAACAATAATGTCAAAAAATTAGGGCTTTTAGCATACACAAATTAGGGTTAAAGAAATCTTCATGAAATTGATCAAAACACACAAGAAACAGAAGATTAAACACTCAAAATCATTAAACATTTTTGAGAAAGAAAATTTCGGGAAACCCTAGTCATAGAAGTAAAAAACATGAAGTATTATAGTACTTAAAATCGGTCAGTAATAGAGGAATAAGAGAAAACTAAAGAAAAACCACAGGAACTCGAAAACATTTTCAAGTATGCAGAGATTCAAAGATTAGATAGCAAAGAAACCAAGATATAGTGTTAAAATCGATTGACAGTAAAGTAACAAGACATCTTTAAATCAAAGTCATGGACAAACTTAGAACCCTTCCAAATCTACAAAGATCGGACGGATTCATGTCCAAAGATTAGGGTTTTGAGGAGAAAAGGGAGGGGTAAAGAAAACCTAGTTTGAACTAGAGATTTGAACCATGGGATTTTAGTAGATATCACTCGCAAACCATGGACGAACCCTTAAAGAGCTTTGAATGAGATCTGGATCAGATCTCTTTGAGTTCCTTCCACAAAATAACATAATCAAACAACCAAGGGATAAGAGATAAGTAGAGGCTTCGTACAGCCATAGGATGCCAAAGATCGGACATGGATTAAATGATTAGTGCTTGGTTTTGGGTGACGGCGATTGGAGATTAGGGTTAGGTTTCAGAGAGAACCAGAGAAGCAGGGATTCTAGTGTGGCCGTATGTGAGAAATGACTAGGGTTTGGGGGTCGTTTGGTTTAATTTTGGAAAGGGGGACCCTGGACCATCGATCAAAATGATCAACGACCAGGATTTGGCCGGGTATCGGGTTGCGGCAGGTGGGGTATTTGGCCTAGGCTAGTTTATAATGAATTTAGGCCTAGTTAATAGGCTAGGTTTTAAAATTAGGCTAGGTATTAGGATCAGAATTGAATAAAATTAGGGCCAGATTTTAAATAGCCAATTTTAATAACAAAATAATTTATAAAAATTATAAATGAGTGCCAAAAAAATTTTTGTACACTAAAGTGATTTAAAAATATTATTTAACATTTTAAAAATATAAAAGACCATTTTATGCATAAATAATGTAATTATACATTAACATGGGCTATTATTGCAAAGATGTGCAATTTAGCCTAAAAATGTAAATGCAATTATAAAAAATACACCAAAAATATTTAAACAGTTATGATGGCATACATAATGAAATTTAAATGATTGAATCATCACAAAAGTAATTTGAAGGAGAATTATTGGATATTTTATAAATAAAAGAGGAGAAATAAATTGATTTGGAGCTTTAAAATTATAGAAAAATTATAAAAATGCTTATGCATGCTTATAACTGCGTAAGTGCTATTTGAAAGTGTACATATGTGTTAAGAAAATATATGAGGGAAAATTGGGTATCAACAGTTGGTAGGGGTTCGACAATGTCCATTCCCCATTTCATGAATGACCATGGCTATAAGAACGCATGTAGCTATTCGTCGGGTTGGTGAATAATAAGGGAAAATCTCTGGCACTTGTCACACTTTCGAACGAATTCCTTAGTGTCCTTTTCCATGTTGTACCAGTAGTAGCCTACCTTGATCACCTTTCCGACCAAGGAATCGGCGCCGAAGTGATTTCCACAAGTACCCTCATGGATCTCTCGAAGTACATAGTCTGTGTCCCCCGACCCCAAACATACTGCTAGGGTGCCATCGAAGGTTCTTCTTTATAAAGTCCCGCTTTCATCGAGTGAGAACCAGGCTGCTTTGGTTCATAGGGCCCTTGATTCTTTTTGGTCCACAGGTAATTTTTCGTCTTTCAGATAATCAATGTATTTATTTCTCTAATCCCACGTTAGGCTAGTAGAATTAATCTCGGCATGACCTTCCTCGACCACTGATTTGGAGAGCTGAATAATAGCCCCGAGGAGTAGATCATCTTCTTCAACAAATGATCCCAGATTTGCGAGGGCATTGGCCTCGCTGTTCTGCTCACGAGGTATGTGGACCAGGGTCCATTCTTTGAAACGGCATAATGTGATTTGGATTTTGTCCAAATACCTTTGCATGCTATCTTTTTGAACTTTTCAACTCCCATTTACCTGGTTTACTACTAGGAGTGAATCGCATTTTGCTTCGACGGACTCAGCGCCCAGGATTTTGGCCAATTCCAGACTTGCAATCATAGCCTCATACTCGGGTTCAGTATTAGTCAATCTTGCAATTTTTATAGATTGCCTGATTATGCCACCCGTGGGCGACTTTAACACTATACCGAGCCCGAATCCTCTTACGTTTGTGGTGCCGTCGGTGAACAGGGTCCATACCCCGGAAGATGCGCCTGATTTTAGCAAGAGTTCTTTTTCTACCTAGGGCACAAGGGAGTGTGAGAAGTCGGCCATGAAGTCTGCTAGAATCTGGGACTTGATAGCCATTCAGGGTTGATACACCCACGAGTTTGATGGCCCATTTGGCTAGTTGGCCCGATAGTTCAGGCTTATGCAATACGCTTCGGAGAGGGTACGTTGTTAAAATGCATATACGGTGGCATTGAAAATAGGGTTTCAGCTTTCGCGATGCGCTTATCAATGCAAGAGCTAATTTTTCTAGGTGCGGATACCTAGTTTCGCATCCCCTAGGGTTCGACTTACATAATAAATAGGAAATTGCGTACCTTGATCTTCTCGAACCAGCACACCACTTACCGCTATTTCGGATACGGCTAGGTATAGATACAACTTTTCATCCTCTTTTGGCATGTGGAGCAAATGCGGACTAGTCAGATACCTCTTCAGTTCCTCTAAGGTGTGTTGGCATTTTGGAGTCCACTCGAAGTTGTTTTTCTTTTTGAGTTTTAGATAAAAAAAAATGGTGATTCCTGTCCGACGACCTTGATATGAATCTTCCTAGAGTCGCTATTCGCCCCGTCAGCCGTTGCACAACTTTTACATTATTTACCATCGTGATTTCTTTGATGGCCTTGATTTTGTTGGGTTTGATCTTGATCCCCCTGTTTGATACCAAGAAGCCTAAGAATTTTCCCCAACCCACTCCGAAGGCACATTTCTCGGGGTTAAGCTTCATGTTGTAACTTCTGAGGATGTCGAATATTTCCTGCAAATGAGTCAAATGGTTTTCTGTGCGCAGGGATTTAACTAGCATGTCATCAGTATAAACTTCCATGGATTTTCCTATTTGATGCTCGAACATTTTATTAACTAGACGTTGGTATGTGTCTCCTGCGTTTTTCAGCCCGAAGGGCATTACATTGTAACGGTAGGTACCATACTTTGTGATGAACAAAGTCTTATCTCTATCCTTGGGGTTCATCTGGATTTGGTTATACCCCGAGTAGGCATCGAGAAAGGTGAGGGTCTCATGGCCGGTCGTAGCATCGATCAGACGGTCGATGTTAGGCAATGGGAAAGAATCCTTGGGGCATGCCTTATTTATATCTTTATAATCTATGCACATTCATAACTTATTTCCCTTTTTGGGCACTACCACTACGTTGGCCAGCCATTCGGGATACTTTACCTCTCTGATAGAACCTATTTTAAGGAGTTTTGATACCTCGTCTTTGATGAATGCATGTTTTACCTCGGACTGGGGTCTTCTTTTTTACTTCACCGGTTTAAACCTGGGTTTGACACTCAATCGATGGGTGGTTATTTCCAGCGGGATTCCTGTCATATATTACGATCCAGGAGATGCTCAATCAAAATAGCTTGCTCCAGTTCTTCAATTGTCAATTTTGTTGCATCGGACTCTTCGAGGGCGACGAAAGTTTGAGGGGCAAGGAAATCTTCTTCACCGTCCGCGGGGGTCTGCATGCTCCTACATACATCCGATGCGGAGTGTATGGGGTTTGGTTCCTCCTGGTAAACTGCGAACATTTCTTTTGCCGCATGCTGTTCACCATATAGGGTTGTTATGCCATCTTTCGTTGGAAATTTTATCATCTGGTGCAGAGTTGACGGCACCGCCCTGATGCTGTGTATCCACGACCTGCCAAGCAATGCGTTGTATCTCATGTCACCAATAATGACGTGGAACTTGGTATTCTGAACTGTACCGGACACATCAACAAGGAGGACGATCTTTCCCTTCGTTATTTCGGTGGCCATGTTGAAGCTGTGTACGACCCGAGAGGCGGGTACGACTTGGTTGAGACACCTGAGCTGTTCCACTACCTTTGACCTGATTACATTAGCCAAGCTACATGGATCCACGAGTACACATTTAATTTGAACGTTGCTTAAAAGGAATGAAATTACCACTGCGTCATTGTGTGGTTCTACCAAGGTCTCGAGGTCCTCCTTGCTGAACGTGAGGGTGTTTTCAGTCATTGGGTTTCAGATCGGCCCCTCGATTGCAGCAGACATTTTTGTCCATTTGCTCACGGGTCTTTGGGGAATGTCAGAGCCCCCAATAATCATATGAACGACATGCCAAGGAATCTCTCTTTTTGCCTAGGTTGGGTGTTTCCGAGTTTCCCATTGAGTTTCTCGGTGCACTCCCTAGTTACTGTGAGGATTGGCGTTAACGCCTCGAGCGTCGCATGAGGTCGTATCCTTGGGAATCAGCTCCGGTGTGTTCTCAAGGTTTTGTGGTGGCACACCCGCACCTGGAACATCTACACCCTTTTCTCTGTGGTTCTCAAGATTCTTGTTTACTGAGTCGGACATTTTGACCTGAAATCAAAAAGCCTCGGGCAAGAAAAAGTGTGAAAGATAACTTGTGTTATGTAGTTAAACCAGCAAGAAAATAATCACTATTATTTTTAGCCCCACGATGGGCGCCAAACTGTTTCCCGTGAAAATGGTAATAACAATTAAATTTGATTTAGTGGTTCTAAAAATACGTGATCTATTTTTATGCTAGTTGTTAGGTAGTTGATGCTATGTGAAAGACTTAGAAATGAAATAAGAGCTTAAGAACGAGGTGTTAATCAAACCAAATTGCTGTCAATTGGGGCCTCGAGCTTGCCTATTTGAGGGCCTCAGGGTCGAGTCTGAACCTCGGCTGGGAACTATCGAAGGCGGTTGATGATGAATAATAGTTGTAAATAGATCAAAGGCGGTTCTTTATGACCAATAATAAGCAATAAATGATGAACAATAGAACACAATAAATATGGGAAATAAATAAGATAGCGAAACCAAGAGGATGTGTTGGAGAGCAGAGAGAATGTTCTTATATATTTATTATGGAGAAACATATCCCTCCAAAATAACAAGCCATCACAATAACGGAAAATTGGACCCTCCGATTTTACCGTATACAGGTATGTTGTTTGGATCGAGTTTCATGCCACGACGGTATCATGTATGGATCGGTTTGCACAATGCAATAGTGAGATGTTTAGTATAGTTATGATCGCGCCCCCTTTTTTCCTCCGCAGAGAAAGTACAGGTTTCGACATTCATGGGGGTAATAACTCATTTCCTTTTGGGAATTGGGTATTTGAAGAGTTGCCACCTAACGCGTTATGGTGCATTCGGGCACCTAGAGCGATTAACTCTTGGATTGGTTTCCATTACCAGAGATTAGGGTAAGGGCTCGAAATGACCTCGAGAGAAAGGTATTAGGCACCCCTCTCGGTCCACAACTGTGGGTCCCGGCCGAACATATACTTACGAAATAGTCCATTAACAAATAAATAGTTGAATCAAATATTTTGCAAGTAAAGCACATTGGACGTTGTATAACTCAAATAACAAGGCAAAGATTTTGAACAAGTTGTATACATATAAAACAAAGTTTAAACAAAAGGAATTTTGGAAAAAGGGGGAGTCCTAGGTTGGTTAGCCTATAGTGGTCGAGTGTTGGTCTGCAATCTCTATTGTGTGCTGGTACCCATCCCTTCTTAAGGGTCTTAGAGGAAATTTTGGACCTTTACCTATAGGTAGTTCTAGACAAACCCCTAAGGTTTAAATGAGAAAATACTAAGGCGACAGGCAAGAAAAAATAGGACCTTAGCACATAAGACAGGAAAGGAGCAATTAGAGGCTCAAGTTTACCTCCACAACAATGCACCTAACCAGCACGACTCAAACACAAATAAAGGCCTTTTTTTAAATAGTATCCGAAGGCATGATGTTTAAATGAATATCAACACACAAAAGACATGCAGTTTATTTATTTTATAAACTCAGAAGTAATGGCCCCATCAGTTTGCCTACTGATTTTTAAGCCTGTTAAATTCAAAATGACATTAAGTAACAGAAATAGTTTCATTGTTACAGGATTTGAAAACGCCCAATAGGCTTGCCTACACACAGAATAGTGATAACTACGTTTTATATAGTAAAACAGGGGCAGATTTTGAAACTGACTCTTAAGTCCCTATAGGCATGTTGTCTAGTGATAGATTAAGGTAGTTTTTGAAAGAATTCGTTTCAGGGAAAATAAACCACTAATTAAACTAGTTTCGAAGTGAACTAATCGTGGACTGGATTGATTTATTTAAACTAAAATGGTTTTAGATCTATAGGTAGAATTCTGATATTTTTCTCTATAGGCATGATATCTAGTTGTTAAAAAACTGATGTTAGAAACTGGTAGGCATGATACAAATGAAAGCACATATACATATCTATTATAACAGAAGTTGAACTGGATCATATTCGATAGGCATGGTATCTATTAGTGACAGTGATTTTAAGACCTATAAACATGATATCTATTTTTGGAACCACTTGAGACCTATAGGCATGATTTTAACATGGTAAGGCAAACATAACAAAATATAAAGTCCTATAGGCATGGTTTCTACTCGTATTACCCCACAAATACGTAACTACCCACCTTTTTCACTAGCTACCCCAATATTCATTTACAAATTATTACAGACCATATGAATGAATTACATAAATAGATAAAAGGAAAAGAAGAAGTTACACTATAGGGAGCCTGAAGCAGGCCCAAGTGATTTCCCAAAACCTCCAATAGCCTGAAATGCCAGTTTCATAGACAATATTATTGTCTAGGTGCGTCAGAGTTCCCTAAGGATCTCAAGGATCCCGGGCAGTGCTCACACCTAGACTTGGTAACCAAATTGAGTAAGTGCAGTGTGGAAAGACCAGCCTCAGTGTGCCAGAGTTTAGAGGTTTCTCAAGAGGATCCTAAGGCAGTACACACATTGGAGGGGGTAAAACCTAGTGACTTAGGAGTAGAGTGAGAGTGCGTGACAAAGTTTGAAAGGTTATAGTAGGAAACAATATTAAAAGATATTTACTTGAAATGGTTTTGTAAGAAAAAGAATAAAGAGTTATTAAATAAGACAATTTGAAAAGGGTTAGGTTACCAGGAATCAATCAAACTAAGTGTAGAACTAGAAGAAGTTCATCAACACTTCAATACATGGAATCAAATAGGTGCACACATCCACTTAGGGGTAATGGGGATTTGGGGTAAGCATAGGGCACATAGTAAGAATCAGAGGAGCCTAAAAGGGGGCAAGGCTTTTAAAAGTATAACATGAACTGTAGAGTTAATACAAGACCAATAGGCTTAGGATATCCAATTACTTCATACAGGAAGGTGCATGCCAGGGATCAAAGAAACATAGTCATATTGGGACATACTATAAGGGGATCCCAGGGGGGTATATAGCATGCAGTAAAGAAGACAGTGAAGTAGACATGCTAATTGCAGGTTGAGCAACAAAACCATAGGTAGAAGCATATTAGAAGCATCACAAATTGAAGTAATAGGAGAAACATGTTGTTTTGGGACTTAAATTGAAATTAGAACATATACCAGTAAGGGGATAGTTAACACAAAGTGAAAGAGAACCTAGTAGTCAGCCTTGGCTTGCAGCCGGATGACTTTAAACAATAGTAAGTGACACAAAAGAGAGCAGAAAGCTCTTTAGTGTGAAAGAGAGAGGTTTTGAACCAATGTTCGTCTTTTTGTGTTAATGAGAGAGTATGTATATATAGTAGTTTTAGACTAGGTAAAATAAGGCGAGAATCACAATAGTATAGTAATAATGGAACTCGAAACCAATTAGAGCAAAATCAGGACAAGACTCCCTTAATTTAAGGGAATCAGTTCAAACGGTAAGAACAAGTAACAAATAAGGAAAGAAATCAATGTATGACCAATAAGGAAAGATTTCAAATTTAGTAAGTATAGGGTAAACAATTAGGGCTAAGTTCAGAAAACTCTAATTAAGGACATAGTCAGTAGGAATAAAATACCAATGCAGACAAGGTAGGCGAATCAATCAATTTGAATAAAAAGGGTGGGAATCAAAGGTTTAAAGGAAGGTCTTCCAATCAAACCATGAAAATAGGGAATCCGGAATCAATCAAAGAGAAAGTCTTGATTCAGTTTTCAGCATATAAATAGAGTAAGATAAGAATAACCAGATGTAGCAAACATGAAGGTTAAACATCATGATGGAAAGAGGCAAGTCTTGAACAGTCAAGATGAAAATAAGCACATAGAGGTGATATAAGCTAAGTTAAAAACTCAATAGGAACATATTCGAGGCAAGATATTCACAGAAACGCAAACAAGCAATGGTCAGTCATGCTAATACACAGAACCAAACGAAGAAATCTAGAAAATTAGGGCTTTCATCATAGGTGAGATGAAAAGGTAGTAAAATCATTGAATCGGTCAAAATATGCAAGAAATAGAAGTTTAAACATAAAGAATCAGTTTAAACAAAGTTTTAAAAGAAGTTCTGAAACCCTAATTTTTAGAAGAAGACGAAAATACTTGAAAATCACATGATTCTTGTAAAGAGTTCCAAGGACGGTGTAAAACATTAAAGAAACAAACTCAAATCGTTCTAGATATGTACAGATCTAGGAGATATAGGCAAAAATTAGGGTTTCAGAAGAAACCCATATAGAGATGAAAGAACCTGTCTTAATTCCCAAGGATCGCAACAAATACGACATGATTTTGCTCGAAATCACAGTGGTGTAGCCAAGAACAAACAATTGAAAAACCCTAGATGCAAGTCGGCATGGATCTGGGCCCTTGAAGACCTTATAAAAGGCAAGCATGGCATGGGAGAAGCCATTGAAGGCTTAGGAGTCGATGAAAGATCACTGGAGAAGAGAGGTCGGCGGTTGAAGGGCTAGGGTTTTGTTGAGTTACTAAGAGAGGAGAGGAGATAAGAGAATATAGAGGCGGCGGGTTTGGGAGAATGAGTTAGGGTTAGGGGTCGTTTAGAGTTAAAAAAGGCAAGAGTTAATACAGGCCGTTGATCTCTCAGATCAACGACCATAATTTAATTGGTTTGGGTCGGGTAAGCGTGTTTAGGGTTTGGGTCGGGTATTTCGATTAGGATTGAGCTGGGTTTGGGTTAAAATTGAGGCTAAAAATTGAAATGCAATCTGGCTACATTTTAAATAACAAATTTAATCCCATATAATTTATAATAAATAGTAAATAATTTCTATAAAATAATTTCCTGTACTAAAATGATTAAAAATAGATATTCAACATTTTAAAAATATAGAAGATCAATTTTATTTATATAAATGTAATTATAAATTAATAAGGCTAATATTGCATTCATATGCAAATTAGCTTTAAAAATGCAAAAATGCAATTATAAAAATGCATTAAAAATATTTTAACCATATTTTTGCATAAATATAGGATTTAAATGACTAAATCACACAACAATAATTTGAGAGATAATTATTGGGGATTTTATGAGTGAAAAGGAGAGGAAATAAATCAATTTAAAATATTTAAAATTATAGAAAAATTATAAAAATCTTTTACATGCTTATATATGCATATATGTGTTATTCTGCAAGTATTTATGCATAAAATAATATATATGGAAAAATTGGGTATCAACAGTTACCTATATCTATTCTTGTGTATTTTGTTTCTCATTCTCCGAGAAGGGTTCATAGCATTTGTTCGACCATTTTATTCGTTATGCAGGCTATGTAGTTCTTTTCCAAAGTTCGTTCCTCCTTATGTGTCCTATTCAAGTTGTGGCTTGTCAAGTGCATTGATGGCATCATATGAGATCTTGGTCATTTTTTGAGGTGGCTTATTGCCTGAGTAGCTTGTAATTCATCAGACGAGATTATTGGACCTAAAATCTCTACAATTAGATTTATATAAGGTATATTAAAGAGCAAATATCGTTATTCAGTTCATAATGAGGTAATGGTCCTTATCATAAGGAGAGACTCTATGATTTGTTGATTTAGCAGGTGATTATGAGTTTCTACACATCTCTTCTGTCGTGGCAGTATTGCGAGAGTTGGAACAAGGCATATATGTGCTATAAGGTGTATTGCGGGCACCGGGTTCGTGAAATTATACCTATTGTGGTCGGAGGATGTTATTATGGTCAAGCGACTTATGCGGTGTATGGTGTGATTTTAGCGGAGGAGTATGGTCATGTTGGGTACAGAGTTTGGTGATTAATGCGGTGTTCGTATGTTAGAATTGGGTCTCTTGGAGAATTCCTAATGATGGAATTTTGGTCTAAAGCTTGTTAGCCAAAGTTATAGGGAGGATCATTAGTCTGGCTCGAGCTACTATACTCACATGGGTTGTGATGGCACGAGCAGGTGCACGAGGCATTAAACTGTGATTTTGAGCAACTCTGGAACAATTCTTGGCACGTTCGAGGACGAACGTATGTTTAAGTGGGGGAGAATGTAACGACCAGACCGGCCGTTTTGAGTTCTAGCATGTCGTTCAGCGGTTTGTGGCCTTGAGTAGCTTCACTTCATATATTTTGACTTGTATGTATGGTCAGAATTGGAATTTGGGAAGTTCAGAGGAGATTCGGAAGGAAAATTTTAATTTTAGAAGCATTAAGTTGGAAGAGTTAACCAAGGTTTGACTTTTGAGTAAATGACCTCAGGATCAGGATTTGAAGGTTCCAATAGGTTCGTATGATGATTTTGGACTTGGGCGTGTGTTCGGATTGAGTATCGTGTGGTCTGCGAGCATTTCGGCGCATATTATGAAAAGTTGGCATTTTGGAAGTTCTAGAATATCATAAGTTTGGTTTGAAGTGGATTTTGATGTTATCGATGTCTTTTGGAGTTTTGAGCCTTGGAATATCTTCGTATCATGATTTTTGACTTGCGCTTAAAGTTTGGCGTCTTTCCGGAATGTTTATGAGTAATTCGGATGTGTTCGGCGAAGTTTGAAGGTTGGAAAGTTGGAAGAAAAGTTTTGGCTATCGATTCATAATTTTGATGTTGTTTGATGTGATTCGAGGCTTCGACTAAGCCCCTATTGTGACTTGGGATATTTTGGAACGTTTGAATGGGGCCACACGAACCTCGGGTTTGAAACAGATTGAAAACGGATTGGAATTCGGATTTGAGGAGATGCTGTTGCTATTGAAGATTGGTTTAATCGCACTTACAAAAGGAGTAGCCGCAGTTGCGATCACGTGTACGAATTTGGTGGAGGAGGTCTGGGAACGTAGGTGCAAGGAAGATGCCACACCTGCAAAGTCACAGATGCGGAGAAGGGGTCGTAGAAGCGGTGCAGGGTGAGAGGTTGTGGTTGCATAAGTGCGAGAGAATTTCTGCACCTGCGAGCTCGCAGGTGCGGGCTGTTGGTCGCAGAAACGATAAGGGGCCTTGGGTTGAAGGAGTGCAGAAGCAGAGGAATTATGTAGAAGTGGACTCTTGTCTGCAAAAGCGAAGTGTTGGGAGTTAGGGTGGTTTTCGCAGATGCGATGTTTGGACCCACCGGCAGAACCGCAGATACGGTCAAGTGACCGCATGTGTGATGATCGCTGGGTAGAGGGCCTTGTTAAGTACGTGGGTTTGGCCCAATTTCATTTCATATCTTCCATAAGAGTCGGCCTTGGAGCGATTATGGAGCATCAGTTTCATCATAAATCATGAGGTAAGTAATTTCTACAGGTTGTGAGTTAAATATACGAATTTGGGCTTGTAAATGCATGAAAAATTGTTGAAATTTTGGGATTTTAAGGGAAACCCTAAAAATTCGTATTTTTAGATTTTTACCACGAAATTGGACATGGAATTAGGAATAAATTATATATTTGAGTTCATGGTATTATGGGTAAAGTTTATCTTCAAAAAATATTTGAAATCCGAACACGTGGGCCCAGAAGTTGACTTTATTGACTTTTCGAGCGGAGTTGGGAAGTGTTATGAACAAATTAATTATGATGGTGGATTATATTTTTATTGGCTTCCATGATTGTTTGACTAGTTTCGGAACGTTTGGCATGGAGTTGAGAGTTAGAGTGGCATTGGAGCCGGTTGTGGAACTTCAGAGCGAGATAAGTCTTATGTCTAACTTTGTGAGGGGGAAGCTATCCCCTAGGTGATTAATTATTATGTTCTATTAGTTGTGGGTGCTACGTATGCACTAGGTGACGAGAGTCCGTACGTAGCTAAAACATGTTTATGTTCGGGTAGACTTAGGACATTACCATGTAACATTAGAAATATTTGAATTCATTCTGCTGGCTTAATTAATTGAAATTATAATTGAACTTGATATAGAAATATATGCATATATTGTAGGCCGAGCTTTATTACATTGAGTCATTGGCAAGTTATTTGAGAAACGGTAAAGGTTATACTCACCTTGTGTTCATATACTGTATCATAAGCTCGTTTCCCATAATTCGATAATTGCTTTCCTTTCTTGTGGAATGGGCCGAATACCTCAGTAGGATTATGTATCAAACTCTCATGGGAGTGGGCCATTCACTCTCGGCAGTATAATAGATGCATCTATGGTTCGTGTCGATCGACCCTCAGCAATGTACACGTTATGATGGGATCGGGCCGATCGCCTCGATAGTAGCATATTCTTTTTTTAGATCTGTCTGAATGACCTCAGCATAATCGTGCATTATATCGCTAGCAGTCCGAATATTCACGGGATTTTCCTTCCACTGATGCCTTGTGTTTACCGTATAAACGCTAATAACAATTAAATTTGATTAAATGGTTCTAAAAATACGTGATCTATTTTTGTGCTATTTGTTAGGAAGTTGATGCTATGTGAAAGACTTCGAAAAGAGATAAGAGCTTAAAAATGAGATGTTACTCAAACTGAATCGCTGTCAATCGGGGCCTCGAGCTTGACTATTCGAGGGCCTCGGGGTCGAGTCCACAGCACAGCTGGGAGCAATTGAGGATGGTCGATGGTGACTAACAGTTATAAATAAATCAATGATGGCTCTTTATGGCCAATAATAAGCAATAAATGATGAACTTTAAGTACAACAAAATAAGTATGAGCAATAAATGAAAAAATGAGATCAAGAGAATGTGTTAGAGAGCAGAGAGAATGTTCTAGTACATATAGTATGGAGTAACAGATGTTTACAAAATGACAAGGATCCCCTTTATATATGAGGGGAAATACCAACATAGTACAAGTACATTTATTACAAAGATATGGGGATGAGATAGCTAGTTAGCGCCATGATTCGGGTCTGAACTTACCTCACTAGACTTTATCATCCCTAGTTGTGCGTCTTGGGAACTCCCCACTTTTCCATCATACCCGTTGGTCCGCATCGCCCCGAGTCGAGCATCGATAGCCTTAGAGGATGAACCTTAACCCTAGTCTCAAACCTTGTGAAATGTGCTTACGAGGCATCATAATGGCTAGAAATTGGACCCTCCGATTTTACCGTACACAGATAGTCCCCGCTTTTTTTAGAGTGAAAGTGATAAGAAATGACCTTGAATTCCTGCCCCTCTGGTACTTCGGTAGTGACAGGAGCCATAAGGTGCCAAAAGATGACGTACACACAACCCATGAAAGCCTTCGTATTGATTATGGTGGTTAGCTATCCCTTGGCCTCGGGGTCGCTATAAATATTTCTCTTCTCGTTCTTTATAACTCACTGCACCACCAAGCCCCAAAAAGGTTCCTTCTACCTTTACTTTTGTTCTTTCTTCGAAACGCAACTTCCCTTTCTCTTCTGGAATCTTTTAGGAATGGAGAAAACTTCCGCCTCTGCTTCTCAGGAGAGCGTGGCCTCCTCCTCTTTGCTTACATCTAAAGGCAAAGCGACAATGCCTCCTCGTGCTGAGGAATGGGTTCCAGAATGTTTTGGCAACGACTTATGCTTTCAAGGTCGAGAGACCTTCTTCGAAGCCTGGCACCGTGAGCCTGTGTCTCAGTATATTAGATCGGTATCAGACGTCGAAAGGGTGAGGGCTGATTGTCATTAGGGGGACGCGATGCTTGTGGAGATCCCTACTCGGGAGGAGGATATAACAACAAACAAAGATGATTTCCTCAGTGTGTATACTTACCTATTTACCTTTGGGCTGGTGGGGCCATCCTTGCCTCCGATAGGCCCCGTGATTCTCATTTCTGCCAACGGTATCAAGTGACCCTCGGTTAAATTAACCCTTCATTCTGGCGCACTGTCTACATGATCAGGTACTATGTGAACATGATTGAGGAGATGCCCTTCACCCTCGATCACCTGATCAGGATGTACATCCCCCATCTCTTCTGTGGGGGTCGTATTAAGCTCCATTGCTGAGCTCTGAAGACCCTCTTTGCTTGTATCGAAGAAGTTAGGAACGGAGGGTGGATGAGCCGCTTTGTCCGAGTAAGGACTTCGGACCTGATCCAGGTGGAAAGGATGATGTTACCCAAAAGGTGGAATATGGAACGTAAGTAGATACACTATCTAGCATTTCCTTTCTTCTTTTTTGGTACATCATTCCATGTGCTTAATTTTCTCCACCGATGCAGCCCATGGAAATTTATCCTGGCGCGGTCATGGACCTCTTAGGTTGGGTCGGTCGGCTGGACTTGATTTGCCCATATGCCGATCGAGTGTGGTGTGACCTTTCTCGAGACTGATAGGAAGCTAAGGACGATGGTGAGCTTCCGCCCCTGTTGCAGTCGTACCTTTCAACCTGAATCGCTACTGATAGCGCTATCACTTCTTGTGCTTACCTCTTTTGTTTGTGCAGGTCTGGGGGAGATCCCCTTGATGAAGGGAACATCGATTGGTAAAGAGAGTACTTTGGGACCCGATGAATGGAAGAAAAGAAAAAGGGAACCGTCGAATGAACCTTTGGAATCCAAGAAAATCAAGGTAGAAGAAACTAAGGCCTACCCAGTAGCCTTAACTCCGGGAGCAGATGGAAGTCTCTGAGTTGAAGGCGAGGGGAAAAATAATTTTTTGATAGCGCCCAAGGTAGGGGAAAACCTGACCGATTCTTAGGTCATAGAGATGGTGGCTCTTGAGCCAGAGCTTGATGTCGTCGTGGTCCAACTTCAGAATGATAAGGCCACTGAGGGCATATTGGGCGATGTCCCCGAGCCAGCCGATGGACAAAATACCCCTCGAGATGGAATGCATTTGGTAGGCGGTTCGGAGGAGCCCAGTTCTGGAGCCCTTTCATAGATAAGAGATAGCCCTGATTGACCCTACTGGTACCGTTGTCGTGAGTGATTCCCCTTATGGAACGACCTTACACCCTAAGGGAATGAAATATATCCCAACTGAAGAATCTTCCGATGTGGGGTGCCTATCTGAGACAAAGAAGCACTCGAGAGGCCTTCAGGAACTCCCGAGGGAATTCCCGAGCTCGATGCTTCACTCATCTTCGGCGAGATGAGCAGGCTTTGCGAGCATGCAGCTTTTGTATATTTTGTCTGCCATTCTGATCTTTGTCTTTCTAACTTTCCTTTTTCATGGTTTTAGGCCAAGGTGCTTTATAATCAGACTTTCGCTCGGTTTCAGGCTAAGGTGAGCCATCATGAGCATGAGAAGGCTCATCTTGTTGAACAGGTTATGTAGTTTCCATTTTGCTATCGTCTGAATGTTTTCCAGATCCCAATTTTTTAACATCCTGGATTTGATTCATGCAGTTTGAGAAAGAAGGTGCCCTGCTGAGGGAGGGGCTCTCAACTAGAGACTCTGAAGTCCTAAAACTCAAACGGCATGTGAGAGAGATAACCTCTGAGAGGGATACCCTTCAGGAAAAGATGGTCTTAGTCGGGCGTTAGCTTCAAGATGCAAGGGCGGATAGTGACAAATATAGAGATCTCCCCTCTGAGTTAGTAGCTATACTATCCAGGATCAAAACCGAAGCTGAGGCACTTATATTTGCGCACAAAGAGGATACCAGTGTAATAAATGCTCATACTGGGAGAGTGCCTGAGGAGGCCGAACTGAATAATGACTCAATCCATGAAACATGCTCAGTTAGAATCTCGAAGGCAAACTCTAGGGGACATACATGCAAGGGATATCGAGTCATCTGTAGAGCCCGAGAGGGTGAACACCCTAGAGGAGAGAGTTGCTTCCTTGTTCGCTTTTGGAGATGTGCCGGGTAGTGGCTTAGAAGATGACGGGAATGGAAGCAGGATTCCACGAGGAGAAGAGGTCGTCGAAGGTCCTGGGGCTGTAGCCAGAACCATTGGGGCAAAACCTCTGGTGGAGCCATCAAAGATGCAAGCTTAATGATGGACCAGGGTTCTATTTTGCCCCTCCGTTGTTATATGGCGATGATCGAGCACCTCAGGAGGTTTGGCTCGGAGGTTGAGTATCTCGAAGCTAGTGTTTAGGAGCTGACATGGTCGAAGATCTTTTGCCTATGTTGAGGGTAGCCTATTTAACCGGTTCTTTGTAAAGTATATTCGAAGTAATTGAAGGCCTGTGATTATAGCGACGGTCGGGCGTCCCTGCGTCGCGTTAGTTTGGCTGGTACAGCCTTGTAACCGGAGTCATTTGTGTTTGGCCGGAGCCTTTAAGCCCGAGTGAAGTAATTTTGGTGTCAATATCGATGGTATGCCTTTTTAGGGTCCTACATGTTCGATATATAGCCAAAACTTTGAGATCGGGTTTATGCCTTTAGTAAGGTTTTATAAGTGTTACATGCCTTTGAGGTCTTATATTTTTGGATACTTGGTACAAGTATGGTTCATGCCTTGCTTGAGGTCTTACAGATATTGATGTTGCCTTATATAGGTCTTACGAGACCGAGGCTACCCGCATGTGGTTTTATAGCCTCGGGTTATGATAAGTCGATGGAGATGGCGATAGACGATAGTCCCCGAGTCATAGAGGGTTTCTTGGCTTGGGAGCCATTACTTGTGAACCTTGTATTGCCTCATTGAGGGCTTGCAATTTTTGAGTTTCCGACCCGGAGGTCGTGTAGCCTTGAGTTATCGATGCAAGTCCCCGAGTGTTCGGGATGTTTTTGGCTCTGGAACCATTTTTTGATCATGATGTTTCCTCATTGAGGGCTCACGAGTTAGGAGCTCCGACTCGGGGGTCGCATTGTTTTAAGTTGTTGACGTCTGTCCCCGAGTATTTGGGACATTTTTTGGATCTGGGGCCGTTTTTCAAAAATATCGAGCTTCCTTGAAATGAAAAATACTTTTGGGAAGTATTCTTTGATTACTTGGTGCAAGTATACATGCCTTTGGTGTTGCGGGATCGGTTGTTCTATGCGGACACGGTTCGTTTGACCGTTTGGCCCGGTACATTATTTCCCTACCGAGATCCTTCTTGGCGTATCTTGTCTTCTCTGAGTTGGTGACCTTCCGGGGGGATGCCCCCTAGTATTCGAGGTTGATTGTAAAAGAATCCTTGAAAACTTGTTGAATTTCCCTTAGGTAGAATATAGATGTTGCCTCATTAAAAACCTTGCCGGTAAATCCCTTCTAGGGACAAAATTCGATAGAAGGAAAAGAGTGCAAAACATGCCTTAGCAATAGTATCGTTTCAGCATTGATATGGTCCAATTGCTCGGAAGTTTCTCGCCTTCAATGGTACCGAGCTTGTAGGACCCTTTCCCGATTACTTCGAGGACGCGGTACGGTTTCAGGTGTTGAGGGTGACTTTCCTTAGGAGCAAGTCCACGACTCCGAGATGTCGGAGGTTTGTTCTCCTGTTATAATACCTTTCAATCCTTTGCTTTTGTGCGGCCATTCAGACTAACGAGGTTTCTTGCTTTTCATCTAATAGTTCGAGGGTCGTAGTCATGGCCTCATTGTTCGAGCTCTCAGTGGTGTATCAAAATCTGGCGCTTGGCTCACCGACCTCCACTGGTATTAGGGCCTCGACACCATATACTATAAAGAAAGGTGTTTCCCCTGTGCTTGATTTTGAAGTTGTTCGGTATGCCCACAGCACTTCGGGCAATATTTCTCTCCATTTTCCTTTAGCGCTTTCCAACTTCTTTTTTAAGTTTTGGATGATGGTTTTGTTTATGGACTCGGCCTGGCCGTTTGCACATGGGTGGTAAGGCATTGACAGGATTCTCTTGATTTTGTGATCCTCAAGGAACTGTGTTACTTTGCTTCTGATGAACTGCTTCCCATTATCGCATGTTATCTCGGAAGGAATCCCGAATCGACACATAATGTGATCCCACATGAAGTCAATTACTTCATTTTCTCTTATCTTCTCAAAGGCCAGCGCTTCCACCCATTTTGAGAAATAGTCAGTCATAAACAAAATGAATTTAGCTTTACCTGGTGCCGTTGGTAGGGGTCCGAAGATGTCCATTCCCTATTTCATGAATGGCCATGGCGATAAGACCGAATGTAGCTGTTCGTCGGGTTGGTGAATCATAGGGGTAAATCTCTAGCATTTGTTGCACTTCCAGACGAATTTCTTAGTGTTTTTTTCCATGTTGTCCCAGTAGTAACCTGCCCTAATCACCTTTCCGACTGAGGAATCGGCGCCGGAGTGGTTCCCACAAGTACCCTCATGAATTTCTCGGAGTACATAGTCTGTGTACCCCGATCCCAGACATACTGCTAGGGGGCCATCGAATGTTCTTCTATATAGATTCCCATTTTCATCGAGCGAGAATCGAGCTGCTTAGGTTCGCAGGGTCCTCGATTCCTCTAGGTCTGTGGGTAATTTTCCGTCTTTCAGATAGTCAATGTATTTATTTCTCCAATCCTATGTTATTCTAGTAGAACTAATCTCGGCATGACCTTCCCCAACCACTAATTTGGACAGCTGAATAATAGCCCCGGGGAGTAGGTCATCTTCTTCAATAGATGATCCCAGGTTTGTGAGGGCATCAGCCTCGCTATTCTGCTCACGAGGTATGTGGACCAGGGTCCATTCTCTGAAACGGCGTATTTTGATTTGGATTTTGTCCAAATACCTTTGCATCCTGTCTTCTCGAACCTCGTAGGTCCCATTTGCATGGTTTACTACCAGGAGTGAATCGCATTTTGCTTCGACAATCTCAGCTCCTAGGCTTTTTGCCAATTCCAGACTTGCAATCATAGCCTCATACTCAGCTTCATTGGTAGTTAATTTTGCAGTTTTTATAGATTGCCTGATTATGCCACCCGTGGGCGGCTTCAGGACTATATCAAGCCCGGATCCTCTCTCGTTTGTGGTGTCGTCGTTGAATAGGGTCCATACCATGGAAGATGTGCCTGATCTTAGTAATATTTCCTTTTCTACCTCAGGCACAGGGAAGGCCATGAAGTCTGCCAGAATCTGGGATTTGATGGCCGTTCGGGGTTGATAGTTGATATAGTACCCCCGAGTTCGATGGCCCATTTGGCCAATCGGCCCGATAGTTCGGGCTTATGAAATATGCTTCGGAGAGGGTACATTGTTAAAATGCAAATACAGTGGCATTGGAAATAGGGTTTCAGTTTTTGCGATACGCTTATTAATGTAAGAGCTAATTTTTGTAGGTGCGGATAACTAGTTTCGGCATCCCCTAGGGTCCGACTTACATAATAAACAGGAAATTGCGTACCTTGCTCTTCTCAAACCAGCACACCGCTTACCGCTATCTCGGATATGGCCAGGTATAGATACATCGTTTCATCCTCTTTTTGCATGTGAATCAAAGGCAAGCTAGTCAGATACTGCTTCAGTTCCTCTAAGGCGTGTTGGCATTCTGGAGTCTACTCAAAGTTCTTTTTCTTTTTGAGTAAAGAGAAGAAATGATGACTCCAGTCCGACGACCTTGATATGAATCTGCCCAGAGCCGCTATTCGGCCTTTCAGCCGTTGCACAAACTTTAAATTATTTATCACTGTGATTTCTTCTATGCACTTGATTTTGTCGGGGTTGATCTCGATCCCCCCGCTCAATAGCATAAATCCTAAGAATTTACCCGAACCTACTCTAAAGGCACATTTCTCGGGGCTAAGCTTCATGTTGTAACTTCTGAGGATGTCGAATGTTTCCTGCAAATGAGTAAAATGGTCCTCTGCACGCAGGGACTTAACTAGCATGTCATCAATATAAACTTCCATGGATTTGCCTATTTGATGATTTAACATTATATTAACTAGACGTTGGTACGTAGCCTCTGCGTTTTTCTGCCCGAAGGGTATTTCATTGTAACAGTAGGTACAATACTTCGTGATGAACAAAGTTTTTCCCCTATACTCGGGGTTCATCTGAATTTGATTATACCTCGAGTAGGCATCGAGAAAGGTGAGGGCCATGGCCGGCTGTAGTATCGATTAGACAATCGATGTTAGGCAATGGGAAAGAATCCTTAGGGCATGCCTTTTTTAAATCTTTATAATCTACGCACATTCTTAACTTGTTTCCCTTTTAAGGCACTACTACTACGTTGGCCAGCCATTCAGGATACTTTACTTCGGACTGGGGTCTTCTTTTTTGCTTCACCTGTTTAACCCGAGGTCAACACTCAATCGGTGGGTGGTTATTTCTAACAGAATTCATGTCATATCTAAATGGGACCAAGCGAAATAGTCGATATCGTTAATAAGGAATTGAATGATTTTTTTCCTGAGTTTGGGGGTTAATCCCGTTCCGAGGTATACCTTCCGATCCGGGAGATGCTCGATCAAAACAACTTGCTCCAGTTCTTCAATTGTTGATTTCATTGCATCCGACTCTTCGGGGGCAGTGAAAGTTCGAGGAGCGAGGAAATCTTCTTCATCGTCCTCAGGGGTCTGTATGCTCCTAGACTCATCTGAGGTGGAGTGAATGGGGCTCGGTGCCTCCTGGTAAACTGCGAACATTTCTTTTGCTGCATGTTATTCTCCATACATGGTTGTTATGCCATCTTTTGTTGGAAATTATATCATCTGGTGCAGAGTTGACGACACCCCCTCATGTTGTGTATCCACGACCTGCCAAGCAATGCATTGTACCTTATGTCACCAATGCTGACGTGGAACTTGGTATTCTGAACTATACCGGACATGTAAATCGGGAGGACGATCTCTCCTTTCGTTATTTCGCCGGTCATGTTGAACCCGTAGAGGACCCAGGAGGCGTGTATGATCTGATCGAGAAGCCCAAGTTGTTCTACTAACTTTGACCTGATTACATTGGTCGAGCAGCCTAGATCCTCAAGCACACGTTTAATTCGAATGTTGCTTGAAAGAAATGAAATTACTAACGCGGCATTGTGTGGTTCTGCCAAGGTTCCGAGATCCTCCTCGCTGAATGCGAGGGTGTCTTCGGTCATGCGATCTTAGATCGGCCCCTCAATTGCAGCGGATATTTTTATCCATTTGATCATGGGTCCTTGGGGGATGTCGGTCCCCCCGATAATCATATGAACAACATGCCGAGGAATCCCTCTTTTTGCCTAGGTTGGATGTTCCAAGTTTCCCGCTAAATTTCTCGACACGCTCCCTGGCTAATGCGAGGACCAGCGCTAACGCCTTGGGCGTCAAACGAGGTTGTACACTTGGGAATCGGCTCCGGTGTGTTCTCAGGGCTTCGTGGTGGCACATCCATACCTAAAATAATCGTACCACCTTTCCCATAGTTTCTGAGGTTGTTGTTTTCGGTCACACTTATCGGTTTAGGCATTTTGACCTAAAATCAAAGATCTTGGGCAAGTAAAAGTGTGAAAGATAACTTGTGTGATGTAGTTAAACTAGCAAAAAAATAATCACTATTATTTTTAGCCCCAGGGTGGGCGCCATACCCTTTACCGTGAAAATGGTAATAATAATTAAATTTGATTAAGTGGTTCTAAAAATACGTTATCTATTTTTATGCTAGTTGTTAGGAAGTTGATGCTATGTGAAAGACTTCAAAAAGAGATACGAGCTTAAAAACGAGATGTCAATCAAACCGAATCGCTATCAATCGGAGCCTAGAGCTTGCCTATTCGAGGGCCTCGGGGTCGAGTCCGAAGCATGGCTGGGAGCTATCGAGGATGGTGGATGGTGACTAACAATTATAAATAAATCAATGACGGCTCTTTATGGCCAATAATAAGCAATAAATGATGAACTTTAAGTAGAACACAATAAGTATTTGCAATAAATGAAATAATGAGATCAAAAGAATGTGTTAGAGAGCAGAGAGAATGTTCTAGTATATTTAGTATGGAGCAACAGATGTTTACAAAATTACAAGGATCCCCTTTATATATGAGGGGAAATCCCAACATAGTACAAGTACATTTATTACAAAAATATGGGGATGAGACTGCTAGTTGACGCCATGATTCAGTTATGAACTTAGCTCACTAGACTTTGTCAGCCCTAGTTGTGTGTCTTGGGAACTCTCCACTTTTCCAACATACCCGTTGGTCTGCATCGCCTCAAGGTCGAGCATCGATAGCCCTTGAGGATTGATAATATGCTAAATTGTTTAATATAGCCTATGTTTTAGCTCAACTTAAGGATGGTTTACTATTGTAAATGTTCAAATAATGCAAAAATTGGCTCTAATCATGACTTTAATGTCTCACAGGAGTTCAATAAACAAATGAGGATTTATGATGGTAATCAAGTGAAAAATGGAGTCAAATGACGAAAAGTTGAGCAACAACATCTTAACAAGAGAAAACCCCACTAGCGCGGGTCATGCGCTCCCACGCTAGTTCAGTGATTTGGACAGAAAGAAACTCGATATGCGCAGGATGTGCGCTAGTCATGCGCTCCCGCGCTAGTCAAGTCCGAGAAATCAATTATTTGGGGGAAAAATGGGAAATCTGAGAGGATCCACTCAACTTACATAAAGTAAAGCTCCATTATTGAGAAGAAAATCAGATTTTGAGGGAGAAAAAGCCATAGAAGAAGGAGGAGCTTCATCTTGGAGCTAAGAAAGGAGAAGAAGAACAACATCTTGGAGCAAGGATTCAAAGAGTTCTTCTAAACTTTCTTCTATTTGCTTGTTAATATTATGTTTAAAACTTTTATTGTTGATTTTTGTATGATTATGAGTAGCTAAAAACTCTAGTATTCTGGGGTCATGGGTGTTAGATGATCTTGTTGTTTGAAGCTTAGATTGAAGATCTTGAATTTTTTGTTATGGGTTATTTATTTGATTCTGCTTCTAATTATTTTACTGCGGAGCTAACAGTGAAATATTATTTACGAATCTTGAATTAAACTTGAAAAAGGAAATTCTTGATTGCATATAGAATCAAATAGAACAAGTTTTGAATCTCGGGCATCGGGTGAAGAATTCGCAATTAAGATAGACATATACTTAATTGCCTTGTTTGGTTGAAAAATAGGAGTTGTAAATGCATTCTTGCTAATATTAATACCATAGACATATAGGTATTAGTTTAACTTGAATAGATGCATAAGAACTCGAAAGATTCTTATGAATATTATTAACCCTATAATCAATAACCCGGATAATTCAATAAATCCATTTTAAGCTAAAATAGTAGCATAATTTCTAGCAAGTCCATGACCCGGGAATATATTTATCCAAATTGTTATAAACATATTGTGAAATTGGTGTAGTAATTTTGTGTTGAATTATTGTACAATTATTAAGTAAGTTGTAAATTGGTTCTTTAAATATTTTGTAATAATTTAGCTTGAATTGATAATTGTTTGAGTCTACATCAGTCGATAAGTTGATCACAATTTCTCGTGGGAACGATACTTTACTTACTACTATATTACTTTTCGATCGCATACACTTGCGTGAGTGTTTTAATCGCAACAAGGATGAACCTCGACCCTAGTCTCGAACCTTGTGAAATGTGCTTACGAGGCATCATAGTGCTTACGAGAAATTGACATCGTTAAAAGAAATTTTGGAAGATTTTGTTAGTTACAGGTTTACCTCACTACTATTGTTGTACTCTTATTTGTTTATGATTTATCATATTGATTTATTGATTTACGTACTCATACTGCACTGCTGCACTAAATGTGCAGGATCTGATAGGTTCACTTGATGATCATCTGGGCATATAGGTACAACTGATGAGGAGACTCTATGTGGCTGCATTCCTGGCTACGCATCGCAGTCCATAGAGTCCCTATCGTACTAATTATTTTATCCTGTCTCATTTACATTCTGGACAAATGTTATATTATTATTGTACTCCTTAGTAAATGCTCATGCACTTGTGACACCGGATTTTGGTAGTTCTTATTGGATGTTCATTATTGTAGATCACTTAATTATTGTCATTTCACCTTGTAAATTTATATTTTTATTGAAATTGGTAAATAAAATCACGGGTTTTCTACAAGTACCAAATTTTACTCTATTTGTCTAATGAGACTTATGATTTCAAAAATAATAAAATGTGTAGCTAAGTAAATTAATCCCCAGATCTGATCCATTTGAGTATGGAATTCTTTAGAATTTTGGTCCATTTTTTCATTCATCTCCCTCATAAATCTCATGAGATTGGTTTTAAAAGGATCATTAGTATTGTCATTCTCGGATCTGCTACCTACCCCTGCCTTCCTTATTTACATTAAAATCGAACTCCTCCCTTGAAGTGATCTTGCGTCTCTTTGCACTGTTTGATTTGCATGCACGCTATGAGGAACTCGAGCTCCTCCAATGGAATTATTGGAAGCAACCCAAAGCCCCTGCCTCAAATCCGTCATTACCCGATCTTGTCTTGAGAGATGATTCATAATTTTCCTTTGTTCCACTCCTAAACTTTGACCGTTTCAACAACACATTCATCGTATATATCATCAGGAGCTGGACTCTTCACATGCCGAGGATTTCGTTCTTCGCAAACCAGAGTTATTTCATCTCCTTCGTTGTGAGTTTCACTAGTTGAATCAACACGCTAGAACACATCCTCACGCTTGTTGTATGCTCCAACATTTTAAGAGTTGTTTACATCGTTAGCTATGATATCTGATTTTTCTTTTACTAAAGAAAAGTGTCAAACTACAGTATTAATAGATGAA
The DNA here is from genome assembly GCF_000393655.2 of Nicotiana sylvestris. Classification (NCBI taxonomy): domain Eukaryota; kingdom Viridiplantae; phylum Streptophyta; class Magnoliopsida; order Solanales; family Solanaceae; genus Nicotiana; species Nicotiana sylvestris. The sequence continues at coordinate 95,233,250 of NC_091062.1, read as the reverse complement.
TGGATCAAAGTAATAACACAATTGTCTATGCCCCACGGTGGGCACCAACTTTTTAACCGTAAAATAGTACAGTTAAATTTGTAATGTGATTTATAGACACGTGAATTATTTTTATTGAAGAATATAAAATAATCAAGAACAAAAATAAGTTAATGAAAATAAATTACAAGAAAACACAAGTCTGGCTATGGGCTAAACTTCTCCGAAAGCAATAACAAGAGCAATATAAAGAACAAAGTAAAGAATACTGATTCATGGAATACGAGCTAGTTTTTTCCTTTTTTTTTATACAGAATGTTTCATATCCTACAATAAATTTTAGTTCTCCTATTTATCGCTCAATTCAGGGAGACAAGATCCCCAAATCAAGCTTTTCTTTAATATAAACAAAACAACTCTTGATGGCTGAATAACAACTGAGTGTTAATGAAAAGATTCTTTGTAACAACTGCACATTAAATATTGTATTCCCAACTGATATCTTCCCTTCAAATCTTCGTCCTCTGTTTCACTCTTTTCGAAATTTACCCAGTACTAGTCACATGTTCGTAGCCGGTACCAGCTATTTGCTGAACCATATCTTACTTGTCTTTGCCTTCACGTGTCAATTCGTCAAGCATCCACCTGTCATTTAATAATTTTCCCCCATACAATAGGTTTTTATTATTTGTCAAAGGAACACATGCATGAATCCGGTTCATAGATACAATGCGCATATCATATTCATAAACAAGCAAGACATGCGCGTGCAAAGGATACACATTGGTGGTTTATTTCTGATAAACTTGAACAAAAATATTGCATATGTGATAAGGAGCATAACTTCTTACTTTAAGAGAACTAAATACAAGAAAACAAAATAGTTAGAAGTTGATGTTAAACAGAACTATTACACCAAGAAAGAGTAAAGAAATAATTCTAGTTTCGCTTTTTTTACTAACTGTATATCAATTTTTATTCTTTGGTTACAGGCACACACACATACTGAAGTTAAGAAAGAATAAAATAACAAGGTATTATGATAAATTCTTTTGAGATTCTAGAGTGCGATCCTGAAGCTACACGAACCATATTAAAGAACAAGTTCCGTAGAGAGCTTTATGCCTCTGTCTTTATTTCCAGTTCAAAGTGTAATTGGCGTTTTGAGTTGTACCTTTCGTCATTTATTAGAAGTAATTGTACTAGGTACTTGACTTGTTATATTTAAGTTAGAGTTATCTTGAAGTAGTCCCAAAAAACTCCAGTGATTTTCCACAAGGGTTAGAGCTTGATCCTTAAGTTTGTATGAGATTGTTCATCATAGCTTAGGATTTCATTTCTTTTTATGTAACTTTCAAACAGATGTTGTATTTATTTATTTTACCATCTTTGTAAATCCAAATATAGTGGCTCATGACTTGTACTACAAGTCCTTGGGGGTAGTTGTATTAAATTCTTTTGCAGTCTTATTTATAATATCGATGATTTCCCATTATATTAGTAACTTATATAGTTTGGCTTATCTAGCAGGTTGGGTTAGGTGCCACCACGATACTAATGAGATTTTGGGTCGTGACAACTCTACACCCTAATGGCATCCCAAAAATAAGTACCTAATAATTTATGAGAATAAAATTTGTAATCGTTGTGATAACACTGAGCACTATAAAAGTGAATGTGTAGCTATGGAAAAAGTAGGTCTAAGGAACAAGAACTTTGTTCGGGAAAAGAAAAGGCTACCAAGTGAGGCAAAGAAAAAATTGATTTATCCATTTCCCCCATAGAAGTAACCTAAATTAGTTTGGGTTCCTAAGACTAATCTTTTTTTTTGTAGGTCCAAGTGAAGGACGGCGTCCAAATATGTTATATGGACAATGGTTGCTCGAAGCACATGAAAGAGAATAAGAAAAGGTTCCTTTCACTTGTGACCTTTAAAATAGGTAATATTTCCTTTAGAAATGAAAAGAAAAGTGCGATTATAGGAGTTAGAAAGGTAGGTAAATCTCATTCTCGCTCTATTTAAAATGTTTATTTGGTATATAGACTGAAACATAGCTTGATAAAGATCTTATAATTATGTGATAGAGGAAACATAGTAGCCTTTACCTCTACTATGTGTTTTGTCACTAACTTACTATTGAAAAGATAGTTTTGTAAGGAAAAAGAGTGAACGATATATACATGTGGTGGATCTATCCATATTGTCAGATAATGTCTAACTTGATTAGTGTCACGGATAGTGATCCCCTCCTTTGGCATATGAGGCTTGGGCATGCTAGTCTAAGTCAACTTAACAAACTAGTATCCAAGAACTTAGTGATAAGGTTACATAATATCAAGTTTAAAGAAGATAAAGTTTGTGAGGCATGTTGATAATAGGCTAGGAACTCATATTCTTAACTATATTTCTCACTCTAGTTATTAAACGTTGATTATATTTGAGCATAATTGCTAGTACTTTATACTTATTATGTGTGTTACGTTGTGTAGGATATGAGTCTGAGTTGAGATACAATTTTGGAGCGAAAACGGATGAATTGGAGCTTTAAAGTCTGAGTAAAAGTTCGAGGAATTAAACCCAAAATATATTTGGAATTGGAGGACCAAGTCTAGATATCAAAAAATGAAGAAAAACTCGAAGTGCAAAAAATGCACTAATGCGCCACATGGGGTTTTGTGGGGCGCTCTGCGTTAGTGTAATTTTCCTGCACGGTGAAAAAATTATGCCTCTGAACTTTCTCACTAATACGGTGCATGGTGGCCGCGCTTGTGTAATTTTCCGTCAAACTTTTTCCAATTCAGTTCAGAGAGGATAGTTTTTCCGGGTTTGTTCATACTTGATATAAATACACCCAAACTACATTCAAGGGAATTTGATCTAAACATTTGGGAGAGCATTGGAGGCTTCAAGATATAAGATTTTATCATTCTTCGACCAATTCAAGACTTGAATTTGGATTGTAATATTGATTAATGTTTAATATATAATTAAACTTATTTGTAATGACGTTCTTTATAACAATGGAGAAGTTTACCTTAGAAATTAACATGATTTGATGACTTGGTTGTTGTTTAAGGATTTGATTATTGTGTAATTACTTGAAGTTATTGGAGGTGCTTTAATCCTAGTTGTGATTGTATTCGTTATCTTGTTTGATTAGAAGAGGAACATAATATTGAATATTGTAACAACGCATGTCTTAATTTTAATTGGTGATTCTTTGAAGTAATCAAAAGATATTTTTGATTTATCGTTTGAATTAAGAATGAGAAATATTCAAGAGAATTTTCTCTTAGACTATTCCAACAAATAGATTCTTGCAAGTTTCACTGGACTTCATATTAGTTTAATTGGAATGTTTAGGTTTAATCGATAGAGGAATATGAATCGGAAGAATAAACTAGTAGCCTATTTAATTTGTGAGAATCAATAGAAACTTAATAATGAAATTTAAGAGTATAAAATCCAGGATAACAGCCTTGCACCTATCATATCATGTCCTTTATTTCTCATATTGATAACAACTAATTTTTGCTCTCCTCTCTAGTTTCATGTGATCAATTCAACATGTTATAATATTTGTTCATTAATTATAGTATTAATCATCCCAAATCAAAGGTTTGTTCCACTTGAATAGTGTTAAGCCTTAAATTACTAGAACATTGTTTAATCCATTCCTTGTGGATATGATACATAAACTATACTATCTGTTACACCCCATGTTTTCGTACGTAAAAGTAAGTTGTATGCTCGAAACTGAGATCATCTTTTAAAGTACATAAAGTAAGATAATCATGTTACCTTGGAGGTTACAAATAGTTAAGATTATTAACTACAAGCACCAATATGGTTGGAAGGTTTAGAAGCTAAACAAATCAAACAAATAAGATTCGTCGAAAGTCAATGTAATGACCCGATCGGTCGTTTTGAGTTCTAGTGCATAGTTCAGTGGTTTGAGGCCTTGGGTAGATTCACTTCATGTATTATGACTTGTACGCGTGTCAAAATTAAATTTCGGGAAGTTCAGAGTTGATTCAGGTGGAAAATTCTCATTTTGAAAGCTTTAAGTTAGAAGAGTTGACTAAGGTTTTACTTTTGAGTAAATGACCTTGGAATTAGGATTTGAAGGTACCAATAGGTTTGTATGATGATTTCGGACTTAGGCGTGTGTTCGGGTGGTCCAGGAGCATTTTGGCGCTTATTATAGAAAGTTGGCATTTTGAAAATTTTAGAATTTCATAAGTTTGGCTTGAAGTAGATAATGATGTTATCAATTCCCATTTGGGGTTCCAAGCTTTAAAATAGGTTTTTATTGTAATTTGTGACTTGCACGTAAAATTTGGCGTCATTCCGAAATATTTAAGTGTAATTCGGACGCGTATGGCAAAGTTTAAAAGTTTGAAAGTTTAAAGAAGGGTTTTGATTATTGATTCATAGTTTGGTATTTTTATGTGATTTGAAGCCTCAAGCAACTTTGTGTCATGTTTTGGAACTAGTTGGTATGATTGGATAGTGTCCTGGGGGCCTCGAGTGTGTTTCGGGGTGGCTTTAGACCAAATTTGGGTTCGTTGCGGTTGCTGGTGCTGGTTTTGTTCTTTACAAATGTGAAGGGTCTCACACATTCGAGAAGAAGGAATTTTGGTCTGGTACTTTTTATTCTACGCAGTTGCAATGGGAACTCGCGTTTGCGATGTGTGGGGCAGTGTTACTACGTGTTCGCAATAGGCATGTCGCGCTAGCGTAAGAGAAGTGGGCCTGGCATGGAATTTTGCCTTTCGCGATTGGGAAGCCACTTTCGCGAATGGCAGGCTAGTAAAGCTTAGCGTTGGCGGGCCCTATCTCGCGTGCATGTAGAGGAGCTGGAAAGCGGAGGCTGGTATTGCTTCACAAACGCAAGGGCTTTGCCGCTTCGCCAAGAAGGAAGTGCTGGGCAGTGTCATTTTTAAAATGGGGGTTTGGCTCATTTTCACTCAACTTCTTCAAGGGAGATGACTTTAGGAGCAATTTTGGAGCACCATTTTCATCATCAACCAGGAGGTAAGTAATTTCTTCTAATTGTGAGTTAAATATATGAATTATACATGGATTGGAACATGGAAAAATTGTGAAAATTATGAGATTTTTGGAGTTTTACCACGAAATTAGACATAGAATCAGGAATAAATTGTATATTTGAGTTCGTGGTATTATGGGTAATGATTATCTTCAAGAATTTTTGGAATCCTAAAATGTGGGCCCGAGGGTTGACTTTGTTGTCTTTTCTAACAGAGTTGAGAATTATTATAAATTGTTCAATTGTACGCATTGGAGTATATTTTGATTGATTTTCACTTTGTTTGGCTAGTTTTGGTTCGTTTGGATTTGAATTGAAGAGTTAGAGAGGCATTGGAGCCGGTTATGGAACTTCAGAGCAAGGTAAGTCTCCTATCTAACCTTGTGAGAGGGAAACTACCCCCTAGGCGATGTAATTGTTTTGTGCTACTAGTTGTGAGAGTTATGTATGCACGAGTTGACGAGAGTCCATATGTAGCTAAGCATGTTTGTCCTGGTAGACTTAGGACTTTATCATATAATATTTGAATTCATTCTGTTGGCTTAACTTATTAAATTTGCAATTGAAATATATATATATATTAGTCTGATCCTTATCACCTTGAGTTGTTGGCAAGTTATTAAGAAAGGTAAAGGTTATATTCATTTTGTGCTCATGTACTGTAGTAAGCATGTGTCTCGTAATTCCATTATTTCCTTCATTTCTTGTGGGGCAGACTGAATGCCTCGGCAGTATAATAGATGTATTTATGGTTCATATCGCTCGACCCTCGGCAGTGTACACATTATTCTGGATCGAACAGTACGATCTTGGCATAATTGTGCGTTATATCACTAGCAGTCTGAATATTCACGAAATTTTCCACCCACTGATGCCTGGCATTTATTATGGTGTTCCTTATTTGTTGGTTACTGACACTTAATATATTTGAGCTGTTGAGATAGAACACGAGACTTAGAAATTTATACCTTTAAAAGAATTTTTTTTGGAAGATTATGTAACTTACAGTTTTACCTCGTTATTGTTGTTGTGCTTCATATATGTTTATGATTTATGATATTGCTTTATTGGACCTCTAGTAAGTGTCGATGTCGATCTCTCGTCACTATTTATCGGGGGTTAGGCTAGATACTTACTGGGTACGCATTGATTTACGTACTCATGCTACACTTCTGCACTAAATGTGCATGATCTGACAGGTTCAATTGGTGGTCATCTTGGTGCATAGGTACACCTGCTGAGAAGCCTTTATGTTGAGCTGCATTCTAGGCTACGTATCGTAGCCCACAGAGTTTCCATCGTACTAATTACTTTATCCTATCTTATTTACATTTCGTAGAGGTGTTGTATTATTGTTGTAATCCTTAGTAAATGCTCATGCACTTGTGACACCAAGTTTTGGGGATGTTCTAGAATTTGTCTTTGGTTTGCTTAACCTCGATACACTTTTACTTGTATAATATTTAAATTGCATTTATCTATAACTTTAACACATTTATATCTCCACTTAACAAGATTCATGATTTCAAGAATAATAAAAATGAATAAATATGTTGTTAGTTCACCATTTGCTTGCCTAACATCGACGTTGGGCGTCATCACGACCTATAGTGGGTTTTGGGTAGTGATAGTCGGCAAGTTAAGAGTGTTATAACCAATAATTTTAGGGTGAGACTAGGGTTCTTAAAATGATACGAAGGTGATGTTATGAGGTATTTTAGTCATATGATAGTCGTGCATTAAGTTTTGAAGTCAGGCGAGTTGTGAAACAAAAGTCGACAAAAGTCGTCACAAGTTACATTCATAAATTGTATTGAACTTTGGGTCAAATATGACTGAGTTTTTTACCAATATACTTTGAGTTAGGGGCGATCCACCTATAAAATTGAATATCTATGATTCTAGTTTCCAACGCATAAAAACATTTGTCGATTCAATATCGGAGTAGAGAGATATTCGCATTTTGCAAGACTGCCATGCAGCTCCCTTTGGGACCCACAAGATCGGTTGAGAATTATCTTGCCATATAAAGTTGTGGCCTTCGTCTCCAAGCATTTTTTTTTTGACACAAGTAAGACCTAAAACTCTCTATAGAAGTCCTAAGCATATCCTTAGGGGTTTGAATCAAGTCCATCATTTGTAACTCAAAATAAAGAAGTGAACACATCAATGTGATCCTTATGACATAAGTAAGACTTTGCCGTCCTCCTTTCTCCTTATAACTCAAGTTTTGGAAAGAACTTTGTGTCTAAGCAAGCTTGTCACCTCTTTATTTTAGCTATACAAGCATAAGGAAGGGTGTGGATCAAAAGGAATAAGGTTTGAAAGCAAGAACACAAGAGATATGTAGGGTTTTTTGTTTCGTTCTCGTCATGATTTGGTTTAGCAATGTTCTAGTCTTTCTTATTGATCTTATAAGATTTGTTCAAGAGAAATTTCAGCATGTATTATATCCATGTATAGTTTTTAATTTCATATGCTAATTATGGAAGAAACTAGTTTAGGTTAGAACTTCAAAACACAACAAAAACAAAAAGGGTGAATCGCCCATTTGGCCTATGTCATTCGAACTTCCGTTTGTTCTGTTCCTTGATGTTTTATGTATACCTAACTCCCAAATGATCCTAATATCTTCATTTAAAACTATATAAGCTTAATTATCATATGTTGATGCCTAGATTATTCCTAATTCATATTTAGACTTTCATGTCACAAGGTAGTCATTAAGAGCCGATATTACGTTCATAATTCCGTTTTGTCGATCGTTCGACACTACGATGGATATTGGATCCCCTTTAGTTTGATGTTATCATCTTGACTGGGTATCCATTTCTGTGTATATTGTGGTGCTTGCTATTTTTTCGGGATCATCCTGTAACGACCCGGTCGGTCGTTTTGAGAATTTACGCCTTGATCCCCTATTAATTGCTTCCCCCATAGCTTTTTCTTATATTATGACTTGCCGGGAGGGTTTGTCTTGAGTTTCGAGTGTTTTGGGACACTTAGTCCCTAAATGAGAGCTTAAGCCTTAGAATTTGGACAGTAGTTGGTCAGTATAAAGACGGCTTTGGAATGCAATTCTGTTAATTTCGTTAGCACCGTTGGGTGATTTTGGGCTTAGGGGCATGTCCAGATTGTGTTTTGAGGTTTGTAGCTCATTTATGCTTGAAATGATAAAAGTTGAATTTTTGAAGTTTGAGGCCAATAGTGGAATTTTTTATATCGTGGTTGGGATCCGATTTCGAAAGTTGGAATAGGTCTATAGTGTTGAATATGGCTTGTGTGCAAAATTTGGGGTCAATCGAACGTGGTTTGGTTGGTTTGAGCATCGGTTGTAGAATTTTGAAATTTCAAGTTCATTAAGTTTAGATTAGAGGGTGATTCATGATTTTTGCATTTTGTGATGTTATTTGAGGGCTCGACTACGTTTGTATGGAATTTTAGGATTTGTTGGTATGTTTGGTTGAGGTCCTGGGGGCCCGGGTGAGTTTCGGTTGCTTAACAGATTGCTTTGATACTTATGTAAATGGCTGAAGTTGTTGCACCTGGTATTTTCGCACCTGCGCATTTGCACCGCATGTGCGGAGCTGTAGATGTGGATTTGGGCCTTGTCAGCTGGGATCGCAGGTGCGGCTAGGGGACCACAGGAGCGGGCTCGCAGATGCGGCCCCAGCCTAGTTAAGTGGATTTCGCACCTGTGATGGTTCTTCTGTAGGTTTGGACTATAGGTGTGGTCCTGGGATAGTAGGAGCAGGAATCAGTGTGCAGAAAATGGGATTTTGATGGTTTAAAATTTCATATCACAAAATTCAATTAAGAGCTCGGTGGAAGGCGATTTTTTGAGGGATTTTGAAGTAGAGTTGTTTGGTAACAAATCCTAACTCGATTTTGATCATATTACATTAATCTATTGTTGTATTCTTCATCTAATTAAGGAATTTGAGGGTGGAAGTTTGAAAAATGGGGAAAAAGTTCCCAATAAAAAATCTGAGGTTTGAGTGGTAATTAGGTGTCAATTTCGGATGATTTTTGTATGAGTGAACTCGTGAGTGAATGGGTGTTCATAATTTGTGACTTTTACCCGATTCCGAGACGTGGGTCCGGGGAGGATTTTTTGGGAGTTTTCCTATTTTCTTGCCTTATCTTTGAATTCATTAGATAATTTAGTTGCTTGTAGCTATATTTACGTTATGTAATTGATTTGATAAGATTTGGGCCACTCATAGTTGGATACTCCTAGCAAGAGCGTGATTTCAGATTGATTTGAGCTTTTTTCGAGCTAAGTGGTTTGCCTAACCTTGTGTGGGGAACTCCCCTTAGGATTTGGTACTGTTTGATATATGAATGTCATGTACATGAGGTAACGAGTGCGTACACGGGCTATTTGATGAAAATCCCCATTTTCATTAAACAAATATTTGTCTTTCCTTTAATTGAGCAATACTAGTATATGCAACTATCCTGTTTAGCTTAGGAAAGCATGCATACGTGACTTAACTGCCTTAATTGCTTACCTGAACTTTGTGCAGCATGTTTAGTGTAAAACTGCCTGTCTTTTTTGATATGAACTTAATCTTAACTGTAGAATTCCTTGTTGAAACTATTGTTTATGTTGATTGAGTTGTATATTTACTTTGAGACTACGAAATGTTATTCTGGGAGATCCCCCTGCACGTTTACATTTGGTACTACCGGACGGTATCCGGGGAGATCCCCCTGTACTGGATACTTACTTTGGGACTACAAAACGGTATTTCGGGAGATCCTCCCACATATTTACGTTTGGGACTACGGGATGGTATCCCGGGAGATCCCCTGTACATTACGTTTCAGACTACAAAACGGTATCTTGGTAAATCCCCTGATGCTATCTTTGTGTATTGAGTTGTTGCTTTTTCCTTGATTTCATTCTCGTTAATTGTTACTTATCTTTACTGTAATATTTCATACTGTATTATCTTATTATACATATATACCAGTAGGGCCCTGACCTGATCTCATCATTACTCGACCGAGGTTAGGCTTGGCACTTACTGGGAACCGCTATGGTATACTCATGCCCTTTCCTGCACATGTTTTTTATGTGCAGATCCATGTACCTCTTCCCAGCCATATTTTCAGTAAGGCGAGGTGATTGTAGAGACTTCGAGGTATATTTTCTGCGTCCGCAAACCTTGGAGTCCCTTTCTACTCTTCCTTAAGTTAAAGACTCTCTTGTATTTTTCTTTGTTAATAGTTTCTGGAGTTTAGAAGCATTATTTATTTCTGTAGCTTGTAACTAATGATATACCAAGTTTTGGGAGCATTTATGTTCAGTTTGAAAGTGTTTATTGTATATGTCGAGCGGCATCTAAACTTCATAGTTAAATTTATCTATTAAATTGTTAGTTTTCATATTTTCGTTTTATTTCCCCAGAACGTTAGGCTTACCTAGTCGTAGAGACTAAGTGCCATCACGATGGTTCACAGAGGGAGAACTTGGGTCGTGACACATGCAGTTTTAGAGAAAACTCAACTGAAATTTTTTAAAATTCGAAGAGTTGTACAAATATTTAGTTTCTTAGTTCTAAATTGATTCTTGAGAGATCGTAATGAGTTAATTACCCTTAGTATCTCATGTACACACTTATTTTCTCCCTGAAATGGGGATATGATCCTCCGTTCAACTTATGGACGGCGAACATCATATTACATTTGTGATTCTGTTTATGGTTTCCTTCAAGAGCTCTTGAGTCCATATGATGATGCCACCTGTGTTATGCCTCATAAATTCTTACATTGATTATGCTGGGGGGATATATCCCATAATGCCAGTGAGGCCTATTGATTATTTACTAGGGGGAGATAACCCATAACACCAGTCAGACCTATTGATTATACATTTACCTGCTGGGGGGATTTAGCCCATAACACCAGTCAGGCATGTTATTTACGTGTATATAGCTACAACTTGCATTACATGACTATAGATGAGGCTATTTTAGATGTACAATTACCTAATTGGGGGGATATAGCCCATAATGCCAAACAGGTACTAGTTCAGATAGTAGTTCGGTTTCAGCACAATTTCAACTTAAACTTCAGTTCATTTCCAGATCAATTGCTAGTTTAGACTCTTGTTTAGCTTTTAGCTTATATTCAGATTTCTAGCTTACAGTCATACTTTAGTATGCTTTACATATGCTTTCCACCATGCATACTTTATACATTCCGTACTCACGTCCCTTTTAGGGCGCTGTATTTCATACCACACAGGTACACATAGATCAGTGCTTGGGCCACATTAGCAGGCCATACACCCAGCAGTTAGAGTCACTTCGCTTTCTCCTGAAGTTACTTATCTTTTAGTATGTGTACAACCAACTAGTTTGGGTTTGACTGGGCCCTGTTTCATCTACTACTTGTTCAATTCAGCATTCCTAGAGGCCTGTAGATATGCACCTGTGCAGTTAGTATGTTTTTATATGTCAGCTTATGTTAGCCTTATTAGCATTCCAAATTGTGCAATTCTCTTATACTTGATCAGTTAATCCATTTATATTCATTATTAGTAGATTATCAGTAGGTTTAGTAATGATCGATACTTAGTGTTGGTTATTTGTCGCTGCACTAGGCTGGGTCATGACAAACATGGCATCGCAGTAGTTCAGTCCTTGAGTGTCTACAAGCCGTGTCTAGTAGAGTCTTGTTCAGGAGTATGTTGTGTGCCATACTTATGAACAAGACGCTACAAGGCATTATAGGATGGTTGTCCTTCCTTCTTCTCTAGATCGTGCGATAGAGCTATGTTATAGGAATTCAGAAATCTAATGAAACATTTTATATGTAGCGATGCCGTCGAAGAGACTCATAGCTGCCAGAAGGGCAAAGCCATTTCTGGCAAAGGAACTAGCATAGTACCTCTTGAGTTAGATAAGCATGAGGAGTCTAAACATGAGGTTTTATCTGAAGCTTTACAGACTCTGTCTATTCACAGAGAGGTTAGGGGTGCTCAAGCTAACGCACTGGAGGTTAGTGCTCCAGCTACCGCATCAGAGTTCAGTGCACAAAAATCAATGCGATCCTTGTGACCTAGGTAAGACTTTGTCGGCCTCCTTTCTCCTTATAACTCTAGTTTTGTAAAGTCTTTATTGCTAATAAAGCTTTTCACCTCTGGATTTTAGTTATACAAGCATAAGAAAAGCTTCGCCCTTTTTATTGTACCTCCTGGAAAGAGGTTCGCTAGCCTTTTTATTTCCCTACACCTAAAAGTTTGCTTAGTTCCCTTTTTTTTTAAAAAGACCTAAGCTTGAAGTCAAGGCTTCTATAATGCTCGATCTTTCTTGACGAAGATAATGGCATACTTAGGTCTCAGGATGAGATTCTGAAAGAGTAACCACAATATCAGAAAAAATTCTTTCTTGATTCCTTTGACCTGTGACTACTATTTGTATTAAAGGGAACAAGGTTTGGAAGCAAGAACAAAAGAGGTATCTAGGGTTTTCATTATGCTTTCGGCATGATTTGGTTTAGCTATGTTCTAACCTTTCTTCTTGATCTTCTAGGAGTTGTTCAAGGGAAATTACTGCATGTACTACATCCTTGTATAATATTCAATTCCTTATCTAAAGAATGGAAGAATCTAGTTTAGGTTAGAGCTTCAAAAACACAACATAAAAGGACGAATTGCCCATTTGGCCTATTCCATTCGGACTTCTGTTTGTTTTGTTCCTTTGATATTTTTTTTGTATACCTAACCCTAATATGATCCTAATAGATTTATTTAAGATTATATAAGCTTAATTGTCATGTGTTGATGCTAAGATTATTCGTAAATCATATTTATACTTTCATGTCACAAGGTAGTCATTGTGAGCCGACATTATGTTCATAATTCTGTTTTAAAATTGTTTGACACTATTGTGGCCGGGTATCCATTTTTGTGTATTTTGTGGTGCTTGCTGTTTTTATTAGGATCATCCAGTTATAGGAGAAACTCTACTTAAATTTTTAAAAATTCGAAGAGTTGGACATATTTTGAGTTCCTTGGTTCTAATGGATTCTAGAGGAATCTTAATGAGTTAATTATCCTTAATATATCATGTAATTACTCAGTTTCTCCCTAAAATGGGGATAGGCTCCTCCATCTAAGATATGGACAACGAGCGTAAGAATTTGTTTGTGATTCCGTTTATGGTTTCCTTCATGATCTCTTGAGTCCATAGGATGATGCCACATGTGTTATGCCTCATATATGCTTCCATTGATTATACTAGGGGATATATCCCATAATGCTAGGGAGGCCTATTGATTATATGTGGGGGGAGTTATCCCATAACACTAGTCGGGCCTACTGATTATATATTTACCTATTGGGGGAATATAATCCATGACACCAGTCAGAAATGTTATGTACGCGTATATAGGTACATTTTACATTACATGACTATACATGAAGCTAGTTCGGATGTACAGTTACTTGATTGGGGGGATATAAATCATAATGCCAAATAGGTACACGATCATTTACTAGTTTAGTTTTAGCATAGTTTAAGGTTTAACTTCGGTTCAGTTCCAGATTAGTTGCTAGTTCAGACTCTTGTTTAGCTTTCAGATTAATATTCATATTTCCATCTTATAGTCACACTTTAGTATGCTTTACATATGCTTTCTACCCTACATACTTTGTACATATCGTACTCATGTACAGATAGATCAGTGTTTGAGCCACATCAGTAGGCCATCCAACAGCTATTGGAGTCACTCCACTTACTCTTGGTGTTACTTATCTTTTGGTATGTGTACATTCAGATAGTTTAGGTATGGTGGGGCCCTATTCCGTCTAGTACTTGTTCAGTTCAACACTCCTAGAGGCATGTAGCTATGCACCTGTGCAGTTAGTATGTTTTTATATGTCAGCTTGTGTTTGCATTGTTGGCTTTCCAAATTGTACAGTTCTAATAAGCTGTGCTTATGCTTGTTCAGTTTATCATTTTATATTCAAGATTAGTAGATTATCAACATGTTTGGTCATGATCGACACTTTATGTCGGTTATCCGTAGCGGTCCTAGGCTGGCTCATGACAAATATGGCACCAGAGCAGTTCAATCTTAGAGTGTCTATAGGTCGTGTCTTGTAGAGTCTTATTCAGGAGTATGTTGCACGGCATACTTATGAACAGGAGGCAATAGGGAATTATAGGATGATTGTCCTTCCTTCTTCTATATATCATGCGAATTAGCTTGTTGATATCCAATTTTTCCCTCATATATTTCAAATATGCATATATACTTTCAATTAGTGCATGAGCATCATCAAGTATTTTTCCTAATTTTTCCATAATTTTTAAAGATTTTTAATCAATTGTTTTGGTCATCAATTATTTTAAAAGTAAATTTTGCATTTCGAGGCCTCAAAAAACCTCTTTCGGCATCACCTCGATTTGCGTGTGTAGTCCGGGCGCATAGTCGAAAAGCCATTATGTGAGAATTTGTGAAAAATGATGAATTTTGACTTTAAAATGGATTTAAGTTGACTTCGGTCAACATTTTGGGTAAACGGACCCGAACCCGTAATTTGACGGTCCCAGAGTGTCCATAGGAAAATATGGGACTTGAGCGTATTCCCGGAATCGAATTCCAAGGTCCCAAGGCCAAGAAATGAATTTTTAAAGAAAATTATTTTCTGGAATTATTTATGAGTTTTGGAAATGAAATGTGTTTAAAACTTGATGGTATCGGGCCCGTATCTTGGTTCCGGCACCCGGTACATGTCTTATATATGATTTAAGATAAGTCTGTGAAATTTTGTAATAAACAGACTTGAGATGACGTGAATCGGATCGTATTTAAGAAAATTGAAAAACTTGAAGTTCTTAAGAAATTTCATGATTTTGATGCTGAATTCATAGTTGTTAATGTTATTTTAGTGATTTGAATGTACGAGCGAGTCCGTATGATGTTTTTAGGTTAGTGTGCATGTTTGGTTTGGAGCCCCGAGGGCTCGGGTGGGTTTTGGATAGGCCACGAGGTGGATTTTGGACTTGAGGAATTGCAGATTTCAGCTGTTGCATGGCAGGCCTGCAGGCTTCGCATTGCTCGCAAATGCGAAGGCTATGTCACAAATGCGAACAATATCCCAGGCCAGCTTACCTCGCAAATGTGATCCCCCCGTTTTAACCAGACATCGCAAATGTGACACATTGTTCGCAATTCCCACTTTGCAAATGCAAAAACTGCTTCGCAAATGCAAACTTAGCAGAAGTCTGGGTTCGCAATTGCAAACCCTGGTCACAATTGCGACATCTGCAACCTGCAATTTTATAACTTAGCCTAAAATGTTTCATTTTTCACACTCTTTCAGAACCAAAACACTCTTGGGCGGTTTTTCAAAGACAACTCTTCTTCCAAATCGATTTTAAGTCAATTTTAACTCGTTCCCTTCAATCTTTGACATATTTTCACATGATTTCAACTCAAAATCAATGATTTTCATGGGGGAAATGGGTGTTTTGGGTAGAACATAGGTTTTTCAAAAATTGGGGATTTGGACCTCAATTTGAGGTCTGATTTCAAAACAAATTATATATTTGGGTTAGTGGGGGAATGAGTAATCGGGTTTTTGTTCGAAGCTCGGGTATTGACCATGTGGGCCCGGGGGTGATTTTTGACTTTTTGGGTAAAACTTTAGAAAACTCATTTTCATGCATTAGAATTGATTCATTTAGCATTTATTGTTGTAATTAAGTAACTTGTGGCTAGATAAGAGGGAATTGGTGGTGGAATCAAGAGGTAAAGCGATAGTAGAGGATTGAATTGTGTTTGTGGCATTGAGGTAAGTGTTTGGTCTAACCTTAGCTTGAGGGATTAGGAGTCGAGTCCTATTTGCTATGTGGTATTTGTCGAGTACGACGTACAGACATGGTGATGAGTATCTATACGTTGGTGTCAAGCATGCCCGTGAGTCTTATATTGTGACTATTATGACTTCATTGTATTATTCATGCTTTGATGATGATTTCTATTGTTGGGCAAAGTTTGTGGAAGTAATTGTGACATTTGAACATTGAGGAGCGTTGGCTCAAGTTTTATAATGAAACGAGAATGTATAAGTGGTAATTGAATTTTTTTGAGCATTGACTCAAGTTGTGAATTGAGTTGAGAAGTAAAAGTGTAAAAGAGAAGAGGATCATTATATTATCTCCCTTGCTGGGAATTTGTTGCTTTTAATGTTATCTCCCTAGCCGGGATGTTGATGCCTCTTATGATGTTGTTCCCTTGCCGGGACTTGATTATTGTACTATTGTTTGATTATTGAACTATTGTTCCCTTGCCGGGATTCTTATTCTAATTTCATTTATTCCCTTGCCCTATTGTTTGTGATTGTTGTTTGGGTGAGGAAGAGTGTTAAAGCACGAAGGGTGATGACGTGTATTGTTTGGTAAGAGTGTTAAAGCACGAAGAGTGATGCCATGTATGATTTATGAGGAAAGAGTGTAAAGAACGAAGGGTGATGTTGTGCCGCACGATATACCATTTTGTACCAATTATATTGATTATATGGTGAGGACGAGAGTAAAAGAACGAAGGGTGATGTCGTGCACATTTTCATTACTTGATTGCTTTGGTGAGGACGAGAGTAAAAGCACGAAGGATGATGCCGAGCACATTTTCATTACTTGATTGCTTTGGTGAGGACGAGAGTAAAAGCATGAAGGGTGGTGTCGTGCACTTATTAATTTCTGATTCTTTGTTGATATCTGAGATATGTTGTTTCTTTCAATTACCTGTTGTCTTTCTATTCTAAATTGATAGTTCCCCCGCAGCATGTTACCCCTCTCATACTTGACTGTATATCACTGTTCTTCTTTTCCGTTGCATATAGTTGAATTGCACATGTTTAATTGGTAGTCTGGTCCTAGCCTCATCACTACTTCACCGAGGTTAGGCTGGGCACTTACCAACACATGAGGTTGGTTGTTCTAATGATACACTCTACACTCTTTTGTGTAGATCCCAGTGCTGTAGACTTCGGACCGTAGTGAGATTGCTATTTCTTGTTCATCAGGCAACCCGAGGTAGTCCTGCAGGCGTCCGCAGGCCTTGGCGTCACCTCTATCTTTCCTTTATCCTATTTCCTTTACTTATTTTAGAAACAGAGTATCTTTTATTTGTTTTAGACCTTTATTTGTAGTACTCTTAGACTGTTTGTGAAGCTGTGACTCCACTTCTGTGTAGTCTTGTTTAAATAGTTATATTGGTTATACTCATAAATTTTATTATTTTTCTTCCGCTTGATAAAATTTCTGCTATCTTTAAGTTATTGCTCATAATTTCTTGTAAAGGATTAAAATGGGAAAAAGGTAACTTGTTCAAATAGTCGGCTTGCCTAGCTCACACTAGTAGGCGGCATCACGACTCCCGAGGGTGGGAAATTCGGGTCGTGACAAGTTGGTATCAGAGCTCTAGGTTACATGCGTCTCACAATTCACAGACAAGCTTAGTAGAGTCTGAAGGATCGGTACGTAGATGTCTGTATTTATCCTCAGAGGCTACAGAGTTAGGAAAAACTTCACATTTATTCATTCCTGTTGGGAAAAACTTCACATTTATTCATTCCTGTTGTGCGGTTTGGTTTCTTAATGATAATTGAATTTCTAATATGTTCTTTCGCAGATGGCAAGAACACGTGCTTCCTCTTCCACTGACCAGCAGCCCGAGCCCTAGCAGTAGCTCCCACAAGGGGGAGAGAGCGAGGCCAAGGCTGTGCTAGAGGATGAGGTAGGGGCAAAGCTAAGCCCAGAGCAGCAGCACCAGCGGCGGAGCCTCAAATTGACCTTGATGATGAGGTTCTGGCCCCGGCAGTTCCGGTGGTCCCAGTTCAGGTCCTAGAGGGGTTTATTGCTACCCCAGTACTCCACGATGCTTTGGTCTGTCTAGTGGGCCTTATGGAGAGTGTCACTCGGGTAGGCTTGCTTCCTGTAGCCCCAGCCATCTCTCAGGCTGGAAGAGCAGCTCAGACTCCTGCTACTCACACTCCGGACCAGGTAGCTCCCCAGTTCTAGACTCTAGCAGTTCAGCCAGTTGGAGCAGTTCAGTCGGGTGTGGTAGCTCAGATCGGTGATAGAACAGCTATATCTACCAATGCTTTGCGGAGGTTAGACAGATTCACCAAGCTCTTCACTACTACTTTCAGCGGTGCATCTTCTGAGGATCCCCAGGATTATCTAGATAGATGTCATGAGGTTCTCAGGAACATGGGGATAGTGGAGATCAATGGGATCGATTTTGCTACTTTTCGCTTGTCTGGATCCGCCAAGACTTGGTGGAGAGATTATTGCTTGGCTAGACCAGCCGGATCACCATCTTTGACTTGGGAGCAGTTTGCTCAGCTATTTCTGGAGAAGTTTCTCCCCATCACTCAGAGAGAGATCTACTAGAGGCAGTTTGAGCGTCTCCAGAAGGGTTCTATGACTGTTACTCAGTATGAGACCATATTTATCGACTTGGCTCGTCATGCTCTTATCATACTTCCCACCGAGAGAGAGGGTGAGTTGGTGCATTGAGGGACTTATTCAGCTGATTCGACTTCAGATGGCCAAGGAGACAAGGAGTGAAATTTCTTTCCACGAGGCGGCCAATGTGGCCAGGAGAGTTGAGATGGTTCTATTGCAAGGGGGGTGGTCAGGGGTCTGACAAGAGGCCTCGTAATTCAGGCCAATTCAGTGGTACCTCGTCTAGAGGCAGAGATTCGTATGGTAGAGGCCATCCTCCTAGGCCTTTTATGTTAGCCCTTCAGGTTTCGCACGGTGCTTTAGGTGGTCGTGGTTCCCACATGCAGTATTTCAACCAGTAGCCCTATAGTGCACCACCAGCTCCTGTTAATGCACTACCACTTCAGAGTTTTCGGGATGGTCATTCAGGTCGTTAGGGTCAGCAGTCTCAATAGCCGAGGGCTTGTTAAACTTGTGGTGATATGGGTCACATTGATAGGTTTTGCTCTCGAGCACCGAGTAGCTCTTAGCATCAAGGTTCCTGTGTCATGGTTCAGCCACCGAGTGTTCCACAGCCCGCCCAGCCAGCTAGAGGTGGGGGTAGAGATGCTAGGGGTGGAGGTAGAGGTGTTAGATGTGGAGCTCATGCCGCTAGAGGTGGAGGCCAGACAGCAACAGGACGACCTAGATATACAGTTTAGGGTGGTGGTGTCCAGCCCTGATGTTATGCTCTTCTAGCCAAGCCCGAGGCTGAGGCTTCCAATGCAGTTATCACAGGTACTGTTCTGGTTTGTAGTAGAGATGCTTCAATTTTATTTGATCCCGGATCTACATACTCCTATGTGTCATCTTATTTTGCACCGTATCTGGTCATGCCTAGTAATTCTTTGAGTACTCATGTTTATGTGTCTACACCGGTGGGTGATTCTATTGTGGTAGATCGAGTCCATCATTCATGTGTAGTTGTGATTGGGGGTCTTGAGACTCGTGTAGATTTTCTTCTTCTGGACATGGTTGATTTCGATGTCATATTGGGGATGGACTGGTTATTACCTTATCATTCTATTTTGGAGTGTCATGCAAAGACTATAACCTTAGCCTTGCCGGGTTTACCTTGTTTAGAGTGGAGAGGGACTCCTGGACATTCTACCCGTAGTGTTATCTCATATATGAAGGCTCGGCGTATGGTCGAGAAGGGGTGTTTGGCCTATTTGGCCTATGTTCGTGATTCTAGTGCTGGGGTTCCTTCTATTGGTTTTGTGCCTGTTGTTCTTGAGTTTCCTAAAGTATTCCCTTCAGACCTGCTGGGTATGCCACCCAACAAGGATATTGAATTTTGCATTGATTTGGTTCCGGGCACTCAGCCCATTTCTATCCCGCCATATCGTGTGGCCTCACCTGAGTTGAAAGAGTTAAAGGAGCAGTTGCAAGACTTGCTTGAGAAAGGTTTCATTAAACCGAGTGTTTTGCCTTGGGGTGCACTGGTGTTGTTTGTTAAGAAGTAGGACAGATCGATGAGAATGTGTATTGATTACCAGTAGTTGAACAAGGTTACAATCAAGAATAAGTATCTATTGCCGAGGATTGATGATTTGTTTGATCAGCTTCAGGGTGCCAAGGTATTTTTGAAGATTTAATTAAGATCTGGCTACCATCAATTGAGGATTATGGCATCTGCTATCCTTGAGATAGCTTTCCGTACTCGGTACGGGCATTATGAGTTCTTGGTGATGTCATTCGGGTTAACTAATGTCCCATCAACTTTTATGGATTTGATGAACCGAGTGTTCAGGCCTTACTTGGATCCTTCGTGATAGTCTTCATTGATGATATTTTGATCTATTCCCGTAGCTGGGAGGATCACGAGCAGCATCTTAGAGTGGTTCTTCAGACTTTGAGGGATAGTCAGTTGTATTTTAAGTTTTCGAAGTGTGAGTTCTGGCTGAGTTCAGTTGCATTCATGGGTCATGTTATGTCAGCAGAGGGTATTCAAGTTGATTTGAAGAAGATTGAGGCAGTCAAGAACTGGCCTAGACCAGCATCAGCTACAAAGATACGGAGTTTCTTGGGATTGACAAGCTACTATCGTCGGTTTGTGAAGGGGTTTTCATCTATCACAGCCCCGATGACAAGGTTGACCTAGAAGGGCGCCCAGTTCAGATGGTCGGATGAGTGTAAGGCGAGCTTTCAGAAGCTCAAGACAGCTCTGACTACGGCACCCGTGTTGGTTCTGCCCACAGGTTCAGGGCCTTATATAGTTTATTGTGATGCATCTCGTATTTGACTTGGTGCGGTGTTGATACAGGATGGCAAGGTCATTGCCTATGCTTCACGCAAGTTGAAGATTCATGAGAAGAACTATCCGGTTCATGATTTGGAGTTAGCTGCCATTGTTCACGCATTGAAGATTTGAAGGCATTATCTATAAGGCGTGGCATGTGAGGTGTTCACGGATGGTTGGAGCTATTAAAGGTCTATGATATCACTATCTTATATCATCCGATAAAGGCCAATGTGGTGGTCGATGCTTTGAGTAGGAAGTCAGCCAGTATGGGCAGTCTTACTTATATTTTGGTCGGTAAGAGATCGCTTACTTTAGATGTTCAGGCTTTGGCCAATCAGTTCGTGAGGTTCGATGTTTCAAAGCCCAGTCGTATGTTAGCTTACACAGTTGCTCGTTTTTATTAATTGGAGCGTATCCGAGATTGGCAGTATGATGATCCTCATTTGTGCATCCTTAGAGACACGATGCAGCACGGAGGTGCCAAGCAGGTTACCTTAGGAGATGATGGAGTTTTGAGATTGCAGGGTCGAGTTTGTGTGCCTAATGTGGATGGTCTTCGAGAGTTGATTTTAGAAGAGGCCCATAGTTCCCGGTACTCTATTCATCCGGGTGCCGCGAAGATGTATCAGGATTTGCGGTAGCATTATTGGTGGAGAAGAATGAAGAAGGCTATTGTTGCGTATATGGCTCGGTGTTTGAACTATCAGCAGGTTAAGTATGAGAATCAGAGGCCTGGTGGTTTGTTTCAGAGGATTGAGCTTCCCGAATGGAAGTGGGAGCGGATCACTATGGACTTCGTTGTTGGACTCCCACAGGCTCAGAGGAAGTTCAACACAGTGTGGGTTATTGTTGATAGGCTGACTAAGTGAGCACATTTCATTTCTATGGCAGTCTCCTATTCTTCCGAGAGGTTAGCTAAGATCTATATCTGGGAGATAGATCATCTTCATGGTGTACCCGAGTCTATCATTTCGGATAGAGGTACACAGTTTATCTCACATTTCTGGAGAGCAGTTCAGCGAGAGTTGGGCACACGGGTTAAGTTGAGCACAACATTTCATCCTCAGACGGACGGGCAGTCCGAGCGGACTATTCAGATTTTGAAGGATATGCTCTTTGCTTGTGTCATTGACTTTGGAGGCTCGTGGGATTAGTTTTTGCCTTTAGCAGAGTTTGCCTACAACAACAGCTACTAGTCGAGTATCTAGATAGCTCCTTATGAGGCTTTGTATGGTAGGTGGTGCCGGTCGCCGGTTGGATGGTTTGAGCCGGGAGAGACTCGATTTTTGTGTACGGATTTGGTTTAGGATGCCTTGGACAAGGTTAGGATTATTCAGGATAGGCTTCGTACTGGTCAGAAAAAAGAGTTATGCCGACCGTAAGGTTAGAGATTTGGCATTCATGGTCAGTGAGCGGGTATTGCTTCGGGTGTCGCCTATGAAGGGTGTGATGAGATTTGGGAAGAAGGGCAAGCTTAGCCCTAGGTTCATTGGCCCGTTTGAGATTCTTGATCGAGTGGGAGAGGTGGTTTACAGACTTGCATTGCTGCCGAGCTTATCAGCCGTGCATCCACTATTTCATGTCTCCATGCTTCGAAAATATCACGGCGATCCATCCCACGTGTTAGATTTTAGCAATGTCCAGTTGGACAAGAACTTGTCTTATGAGGAGAAGTCGGTAGCTATTCTAGACCGGCAGGTTCGTCGGTTGAGATCGAAGAGTTTTCCTTCTGTTTGTGTTCAGTGGAGAGGTTAGCCTGCTGAGGCATCGACCTGGGAGTCCAAGTCCGATATGCGGAGCCGTTATCCCCATCTTTTCCCCGACTCAGGTACTTCCTTCTTCTGTCCGTTCGAGGATGAACGGTTATTTTAGAGGTGGAGGATGTGTCATCACTTGTTTTAAAAGTAAATTCTACGTTCCGAAGCCTCAAAAAACCTCTTTCGGCATCACCTCGATTTCTATGCGCAGTTCGGGCACATAGCCTGAAAGCCACTATGTGAGAATCTATGAAAAATGATGAATTTTGACTTTAAAATGGATTTAAGTTGACTTAGGTCAATATTTTGGGTAAACGGACTCGGACCCGTGATTTGATGGTCCCGGAGAGTCCGTAAGAAAATATGGGACTTGGGTGTATGCCCGGAATTGAATTCCGATGTCCCAAGCCTGAGAAATGAATTTTTACAGAAAATTATTTTTTGGAATTATTTATGAGTTTTGGAAATGAAATGTGTTTAAAACTCGATGGTATCGGGCCCGTATTATAATTTCAGCACCCGGTACAAGTCTTATATGTGATATAAGATAAGTTTGTGAAATGTGGTAATAAACGGACTTGAGATGACGTGAATCGGATCGTATTTGAGAAAATTGGAAAATTTGAAGTTCTTAAGAAATTTCATGATTTTGATGCTAAATTCATAGTTGTTGATGTTATTTTAGTGATTTTAATGCACGAGTTAGTTCATATGATGTTTTTAGGTTGGTGTTCATGTTTGGATTGGAGTCCCGAGGGCTTAGGTGAGTTTTGGATAGGCCAGAGGTGGATTTTGGACTTGAGGAATTGCAGATTTCAGCTGTTGCATGGTAGGCCTGCAAGCTTCGCATTGCGAGTTCGCAAATGCGAAGGCTATGTCGCAAATGCGAACAATAGCCCAGGCCAACTTACTTCGCAAATGCGAGGGATCGATCACAAATGCGATCCCCCAGTTTTAGCCAGATGTCGCAAATGCGACACATTGTTCGCAATTCCCACTTCGCAAATGCGAACTTAGTAGAAGTCTGGGTTCGCAATTGCGAACCCTGGTCGCAATTGCGACATCTGCAACCTGCAATTTTATAACATAGTCGAAAATCTTTCATTTTTCACTCTTTCAAAACCAAAACAGTTTTGGGCGATTTTTCAAAGACAACTCTTCTTCCAAATTGATTGTAAGTCAATTTTAACTCGTTCTCTTCAATCATTAACATCTTTTTACATGATTTCAATTCAAATTCAATGATTTTCATGGGGAAAA
Source organism: Nicotiana sylvestris (assembly GCF_000393655.2). Lineage (NCBI taxonomy): Eukaryota > Viridiplantae > Streptophyta > Magnoliopsida > Solanales > Solanaceae > Nicotiana > Nicotiana sylvestris. Next base: position 95,209,444 of record NC_091062.1, on the reverse strand, counting down.
TTGGGTGTTTTGGGTGGAACCTAGGTTTTTCAAAAATTGGGGATTTGGCCCTCGATTTGAGGTCTGATTTCAAAATAAATTATATATTTGGGTTCGTTGGGGAATGGGTAATCAAGTTTTGGTCGAACCTCGGGTTTTGACCATGTGGGCCCGGGGCAATTTTTGACTTTTTGGGTAAAACTTTAGAAAACTCATTTTCATGTATTAGAATTGATTCATTTAGAATTTATTGATGTAATTAAGTAACTTGTGGCAAGATACGAGCGAATTGGTGGTGGAATCAAGAGGTAAAGCGATAGTAGAAGATTGAATTGTGTTCGTGGCATCGAGGTAAGTGTTTGGTCTAACTTTAGCTTGAGGGATTAGGAGCTGAGTCCTATTTGCTATGTGGTATTTGTCGAGTACGACATATAGGCATGGTGACGAGTATCTATACGTTGGTGTCAAGCATGCCCGTGAGTCTTATATTGTCACTATTATGACTTCATTGTATTATTCATGCTTTGATGATGATTTCTATTGTTGTTTCTTGTTCATCAAGCGACCCGAGGTAGTCCTGCAGGCGTCCGCAGCCTTGGCGTCACCTCCTATATTTCCTTTATCATGTTTCCTTTACTTATTTTAGAAATAATGTATCTTTTTTTTTCAGACCTTTATTTGTAGTACTCTTAGACTGTCTGTTAAGCTGTGACTCCAGTTCTAGGTAGTCTTGTTTAAATAGTTGTATTGGTTATACTTAGTAATTTTATTATTTTTCTTCCGCTTGACATAAATTCTATTGTCTTTAAGTTATTGCTCATAATTTATTGTAACGGATTAAAATGGTAAAAAGGTAATTTGTTCAAATAGTCGGCTTGCCTAGCTCACACTAGTAGGCGCCATCACGACTCCCGAGGGTGGGAAATCCGGGTCGTGACATCAATTTATTTCCATATTTTATTGTATAAATAATCATTAATTGCATCACAAATAATTTTTATGATGATTTTATCATCTAACTTCTTCATTTATATCCATATTAAGCCTTAAATATTTTTGATGCATTAATTATAATTATATTTGCATCTTTAGGCTAAAATTGTATATTTTACAATAATAGCCCGTATATACTTATAATCACTCTATTTATGCAAAAAGAACTTTTTATATTTATAATATTAAATAATTATTATTAACCATTTTTATGCACAAAGAATGTCTTTACTGTTTATTTATCATTTTTTACGAATTATTTACTAATTTAATTGGGTATTTAAAGAATAGCCCATTTTCCTTAATTATTTTCAGACCTAACCGAATTACCCCAGCCCAACTACTCAAAATCTTAGCCCAGTACGCCCCAACCCAAACCAAATAACGCCCCTAACCCAATACTCGACCCAAACCCCTTCCTTCAATCCCGCCCGTTGATCTCTTAAGATCAACAACCAACATTCACCGCACCCCTTTTAATTTACTTACCCTAACCCTAAATTCCCATTCCCTCCAAGTCGTTGTCCTCAAACTCTCCCCTTTCTTCTTCTAAGACACTAGCGGCGTAACCCCATAATCTCTCTTCAATTCCAATTGGTTATGGAATCCCTTGATGATTTTCTTACCTTATCGGTCGTATCTTACTACTGGCTACTTGATTATGGTATTGCTTAGTAGCTTGCCTATCATGGCAAGCAAATCTCTCTATTTTCGGATCAAATCTGGTTCGAATCTTCCCCCTTTCTCATCTGTGTTGGTCTTCCCTCTCTCTATGTACGAATCTCTGAGATTTTCTCTATTCTTATTTATCCTAAATATTAGGGTTTAGATCATTTACAGATCTATTTATATTTTTTTATCATTTTTGTTTAAAACCTTTTTTTTATGTTTCTGAATGTTTGTTTTGTGATTTTTCGTTAAAAAACCTTGCCTAATTTATTTTGCCCTAAAATTATGGCTCAAATCTGGTTAAGATCTGTTTTGGTTGATTATTTTGACCTTCCGTATATTTGCCTTCTATTTTTCATGATGTTGTTTTTCTAAATTATTGGCCCTAGATTAGGGTTCAAAACTGTTAAAGGTTCTTGTATTTCTCATTTCTTTCTCAGTATCTGTCTAGGTGCATTCCGACTAACTTTATTTTTGGGTTTTGATTATTATTCTATTTTTCATTTTACTTATCATGTGGTTACTTGCTTTAGTTAAACCTGTTTAATTATCGACTTGACTTAATAGTATTCCGAACTTTCCCTTAAACAATACGATGGATTGTTTCCATATTTGCATGCCCTAGTTTATGGCTATATACACCCCTCCCCTTTTTCCCTTTAAAACAGACGGAAATCAATATACTCTCACTGAAAACTTAGGTTTTGGCTCTGTATTCTCTTTGCTCTCTTGTTTGCTTCTAGTCTTGGCCGACCAAAAGTCAAGGCCAAGTAATTCTGGGCTCTCGACTATTGCGGTGTATTTCTTGTTTTCTTGCCTAACTAGTGAGTGACTATCCTTTGGTCATTTTATTTCTATGTATCCATGAACTGTGCTTATGATCCAGCATGTTTAAAAGTCCATCCTGAGCATGATAGTACAACTTTTATGTTCTTATGATTCTTTTAATCCTATAATCGATACTGTTAGTTCTGAGATTAGTTATCTTTTAATAATACGAATTCTTTTAGAGGTTAACTCAATTCCTTTTAACTTGTTTCATGTATGCTGTTTTGCTAGTTCTGAAATTGTCTTGAACTTAGCATCTTTAGGATAATACTAGTTTGTTCATCAGTTAATCAGTTATGGGTCTTTACAAACTTGTGTTGTTATTAAACCTTTCTCTGTCATTCATGGGCCCTGATAACTTGCCTTCTAATGTGTTTTGCATCCATTTGGATTCATGTGATTATCTGACTGTTTGCCTTAATACATTGTCTAAATGTTTTATGTGATTTAACAAAGCTATCCTGAAATGTTATCATGTACACCTAGCCTAATTAGGCCTTTCAGACTTTAACTCATTAGATACTGTGCATAAATAATCTTACAAATCTTGCCAATTTGTCTTCTTAATGCAATTCTGCCTATATTCTGTGTTTTAAACTCTGTCATGAAGACTTTTCTAAAATCAAACCTTTTTTAAAATATGTCCTTTACTATTATCTCCTTTTATATGCTACTACTGTTAAACTCCTATTCATATGTCCTTTAGGTTCTATCCTTCACCTCCTCAGTGTGAGTACTGCTCGAGGTCCATGTGAGGCTCTTGTGAACTCTGACACACTTGGGTTTGGTTTCTAACCTTCTTTAAACCGTTTCTGAGTATTTGTTCTTAAGTGTGAGCATTTCCCTGGGTTCTTTGAAGCCCTTGGAAACTTTGATACACTAGAGATTTGGGTTCTATGTGCTATGGGTGATTCATCCACCACTGATTATTGTGTACCGATAAAAGTGAGCCTTGGAGCTGTTATGGTATGCAATTCATTCATTAATCTGGTCTGTAATAATTTTGTAACAAATAATTCTTGTGTATTTAGTAAATTGGGAAGGGTTTCTTATTTTCATTTGCAAAGTCGGGTAGAAATCCTGCCTAGAGGGTCTCTATTTGTGTAGTTAATTCTGCTTATAAGTTCCATATTGTGTTGTTGTATGTTAGAAATCCTGCATATAGGTTCTATGTTATGTTTACATGTTAGAAATCCTGCCAATAGGACTAACGTTGTGATTTGTTAGAAATCCTACCTTTAGGTGTATCAATTTGTCCAATAATTTTGTGTTTTAGCAACCATTCCTATAGGATCAATACTTGGCTTAATTAGGTGTGCAAATTCTTGCTTGTATACTGGTTATTTCTAGAAATCATGAATATAGGGTTAAAAATCAGTTCACTTGTAGAAATCATGCATATAGGGTTAAAATCAGTTCACTTGTAGAAATCATGCCTATAGGGTTAAAATCAGTCCACTTGTAGAAATCATGCCTCTAGGGTTAAAATCAGTTCAATTATAGAAATCATGCCTATAGGATTCAACTAAATGATTCTGAATATGTTTCTATGATTATCACTACCAATCACTTAAACAACATGCCTATAGGGTTTAATAATGATTCTGGACTTATGATTGTAATTTAATGTTGAGATGCCCAGATGTTGTACTGAATTAAAATCAGTAGGCAAGTATAAGTAGGCCCTAACACTCGTATTAAGAATTGTCTCTGCATACTACTGCTTGCCTGTTCATCACATAGATATCATGTCTATAGGACTCCAACATTAATAAAGCCTGCTAAATCAGTTGCGTGCTTTAGTTGTTTACATGCGGAGGTTAACGTGACCCCGTATCTGTCTTTATTTGAAAAGTCCTAATTGTTTTGCTTGTCACATAGTATTTTTCAATTTTGAGAACCTTAGGCCTAGTCTAGGACCTTCCTAAATAGAGGTCCCAATATCTCCAGGACCTTAGGTAAGGGACGGGCATTGCACGCATAGGAACGAGTTAGAATCAACCAGAGTGCTTTAGGTAAAAACTCAAAGATAGTAATCGGGTAGCAGGAGATGATAGTATGTCCCACTGGATAATATGAGTAACACCCCCGTCTTGGGGGAGTTACAAAGTATTATTTATGTTGCACGGAGTAATCCTATAGGCTAACAAATTTTGGACCCCCCATCCTTATAGTTTATTCGCTTCCTTATACTAATTTGCATAATTTAGGTTCGGTCGGGACCCACCATTGTGGACCTCGAGGGGTGTCTAACACCTTCCCCTCAAGGTAATTTGAGCCCTTACCCGATCTCTGGTGATGCAAACTGGTGTAATCTGAGTTATTTGCTATAGGTTCCCTAATGCACCTTAATCAGTTAGGTGGCCACTCTAACAACCAATTCCTTTTCCCTACTCTCTCAAAAGGAGTTGTCAAAATATCGAAACCCAATTTCATGAGAAAAAAGGAGGTGCGTCAGCATGGCGACTCTGCTGGGGATATCCTTAGGGTGTTACCATAACAAACTTGTTTTGTGAATTAGTCTTCCTCAATAAGCATGTCTTTATTATTCTGTTAATACGTATGCACCCTCTTCCCTTTCCACTCTATATGAACTTATTTGTCTTACTTCATTCAATTATGCTCACTAAATTTCTTCTTTTTGTTTCGTTGCCTTCACTATGGAAAACTAACTCTTCTCCTTGTTTTCTTTCTTAAATGGCTTTACAATTATTAAATATTGCATTTTATCATTCTCATCGTGTAGATACTTGACAACGTGTTATTTTCTTTTTGCATAAACACATGCTCAACATCATACTCTACTCGTACCATAGAAACACTTGATGAGTGTCTGCACTCTTCCTGTATCACTCTGTTGAACTTGGAAAGGCTTATTTGCGATAAACTAGTCGATCAGCGGTGCAATAGATGGTTCCGTGCCTTTCCCCCTCAAGTTGTCTGTTTGGGGGTACCAGTCAAGACTTTTATAGAAACCTTACTTTTATAATAATTGTACATGCATCATGCTCAAACCTATCCTGGGTTAATATGTTGTTTGCATAATAACCCTCTAAGAAAAACCTTGTCTGAAGTCCTTCGGGGTTTCCATAATCCCAACGGGCGCAACCACGATATGTGTATTATTTGGAGAAATAAATGTCGGCATGTTAATCGTTAATGTATAAGTAGTTGAATCGGGGGGGGGGTAAAAGGGTCTAACTTTTTTATTTTGTAGAAAATGAGGCACGAAGTCCCCAGGTTTGGCATGGTCTGAAACATACAACCGTTACTGCTGGATTGGTGGCAAAACTTTTCGCCAAGCGGCAAAAATCACGTGAAAAGGGTTCATGGAAACGTACCCTCCTTATTGGACATCCAGCCAAACAACATGCTGATCGAGGCTGCTACTATGTTTTGGGACGGATAAAGGGTTGTATTCCATTTTGGCAATATAGAAATGACTCCTATTTTGGAGAAAATAGGAGGATTCGCTGGATTACCCTCGGATAGTCCCGGTTTACTAGTACCAAAAAATCGCACTCCCAGGGGGTTTTTGAAAATGATGGGTCTGAGAAAGAATGACGACTTGGCATGCCTGAAGAAGTCTTACATACCCTTAGACTTCCTCTATGAATGATACGGACACAACAAATCTTATCGTATCTTTCATGATTAATTCTCCATCACTTCCCTGGGTTGGACTCATCGTAGGGTTTTCATATTCATCGTCTGCTTTGTGGGTATGATATTTTTTCCAAGCCAAGGAGACATGATTCACCATAGGATAGCAATGGTAACTAAAACTTTAATGGAGGGAATCGAGGGACAAACATATACTATTGTTCCGATGATTGTAGCATAAGTATACCACGCTCTGGATCGTTGCAAGAAAGAGTTCAAACATTTTGAGGGTTGTAACTTGCTGCTACAGATTTGGTTATTAGAACAACTTCAGAAAGGACAATACCGCCATGATTTTCCACTGAGACCATGGAATGATCACATATCTTTCCACCATTCGAAAAGAATGACCTTTATCCCAGACAGGTTTGCACAACCAGAGAATGTTATAGAATGGGTACCGTTTTTCAGCAATTTGACCGAGGACAAGGTTCATTGGATGTTCGAGTAGTTCCCTACTAGTGAATTCATCATCAGATCCAGGGATGTTCCGCATTTGGTATTGATCGGGTTAAGAGGCATATATCTCTATGTTCCGATTAGAGTCATGTGACAAGCCAGTAGAAAACAAGTCATACCGCGAGTCTCCAAAATGGGTCATTACAAAGCTGATTTTCAGGATGATTCCATTCCATACAAATGTGAGGCCCAACATATGTGGCATTTGAAGATTATCGTGGAAAAGGATACCATCGATCCTGATCGATACCACGCAGGTCATGTGTACTTCTACCTGTCATGGTTGGATGATAGCATAGAAGGAATAGTCGAGCCAGGGGTTGGTCAAGGAAACATGGTCATAGATGAAGCAGCTGAAGCACAGGTGGAGTACAAGAGGCTACGCAAAAGAGTCCTCGAGTCTGAGGCCAGGCATTTGTAACAACACAAGATTGACATAGAATCAATTAATGAATGGAGGGAAATGGCTACTAGATCAACGGAAAGGTTGGAATTTCAAGAGCAGGGGCTAATGGAGTTAGAAGGGAAGATGAGGAAAAGAGTCATAGACTGTCAGAATAAAGAGGGTAACGAGGGAGGACACCTAGCAAGGGTGTATCTGCTGCTGGACATGCACGACTTGGGGAATCTGATCGATGGATCCACTAGGGTCAAGTCGGGAGAATGTCCCTCTAGGACAAAGTAGATTAGGATTATCTGTTTTTAGAATCGTTTTGGAATTTGAATGCAATAAGGCAGATGCCATTACTAACTCATTTATTTATTGTCTTTTTTAGGTTTATCTTATTATTACATCAATGAAATAGGCATTTATCGACATTAAACTTCTCCTAATCTACTTGTCGCTAGGCCTACCGGGTGTACAACAAGGTTCCCAAATTAGGACGCAAATTTACATTCCTGCAATACGTGTTTAAATACTACAAATACATTTCAGAATCCTTACTGACTTGTTTACCTTTTGTTTTTTTATTATTATTTTGATTATTCCCATCCCCTAAGGTTCGTTCGCATATACTAGCATTGTCAGCATATCATACCAGATCTAGAGGCCGTCCAGTTCCTCCTCCTCCAAGCAATCCAAAAAGAAAGAGAAAATCTAGGATGGATGATATGAGTGGTGTCAGGGAATACAACGCTACACATGCTAAGAATGTGGAAACTTCAGACAGTCGGAGTACTCTGGCACAAAATGAATTGGTCCTACGGTTGGAATAGAAGATACTATAATTGCAAGGGAGCTTGAGTAGGTCCGCAATCTGGCAAACCCTTACCTCACCCTAAACGTCCTAGACATTAACCAACAAAATGCAAAAAACCCAATACCTCCTCAAAACATACCAAACCAACATTCTTAAAATCCTTCCGCACCCCACCAATACGCAACACCTCACCAAAATCCTAATCCTCCACTAGTACCAACTCCTCCTCAATACCAGTATCTCCCGACTTAATACCTGCAAACCACTTACCATATTCCTCATAATACCTCACAACCTATCCCTGATCGGTAAAATTCAACTAATGGTCACCACTACATGCAAACCCCCGTCACCCACCAAAACAATCCCATATACATTGAAACCTTACCCCACTCCACTCAACCAATCTCATACACACCAGAATCTGCCGAGAAGGACTTGCTCATAAAGAATATGGCGGGGGAGCTCAAGAAGCTCACAAGCTGAGTCCAGGGTGTTGAAGGAGGTAAAGGAATTGAATGTCTGAATTATGAGGATCTATGCATTCAGCTAGGCGTAGAACTGACGGAGGGTTAAAAGCCTTCTAAGTTCGAGATATTTGATGGAACGGGTGATCTGAAGGTAAATTTAGGAACATATTGTGACAAGGTCGTGGGGGTTGGGAAGGATGAAAGGATTCGCATGAAGCTGTTCATGAGAAGTCTCACTGGAGACACCCTATCTTGGTACATAAGTCAAAATCCCAATAAATGGGTTAATTGGGTAAGCATGGCATCACACTTCATGGATAGATTTAGGTTCAATACAGAAAATACATCGGATGTCTTCTACATACAGAACCTCAAGAAGAAACTGACAAAGACTTTTCATGAGTATGCTGCTCGATGGAGGTCAGAAGCTGCAAAGGTCAGGCCGGCACTAGAAGAAGAGCAGATGAACAAATTCTTTGTCAGGGCCTAGGATCCACAATACTATGAGAGGTTAATGGTCATCGAGAATAACAAGTTCTCCAACATGATCAAACTCGGATAAAGGATTGAAGAAGGGATTAGGAGCGGGATTGTGACAAATTTTGAGGCATTGCAGACTACGAACAAAGCATTACAGTCAGGGGGTATATAAAAGAAGAAAGAAATAGGGGCAGTGATGGTAGCCCAAGCTCCAAAGTCTCCACTCATATACCAAACACCTCCACCCACATACCAACCTTCACCTCCAAGATATCCTCAACCCGCTACTTCCTACCATACTTATAACACACAACCAGCCTATTATCATTCACTTCCAGCCCGCCAAAACTACCAAAAACCCAAACCAAATTTCGACCGTGGACCACCCAGACAATAAATTCTTATTGTTGAGCCCATCGACCAGCTATATGAAAGGCTAAAGGTTGCCGGGTATGTCACCCTTATTCCCGCTGTCGCCATGGAAAAGTACTCCCGATGGATCAACCCAACTAAAACATGTGCATACCATTCCGGCATGAAGGGGCATACTATTGGTGAATACCACACTCTGAAAGACAAGATGACCCTGATTGATACCAAAGTCATACAAGCAAAGGAAGCCGCACCCAATGTCCGCAACAATCCCCTCCAAGATCATAGGGGTGAAGGAGTAAATGTGATAGGAACTGATGAAGAATGGGATCCTGAAGGGTCAATTGGGCCTATTCGAGAAGGTGATGACCCTAAGAAACCTACAGTTATACTCACCCCTATTGTGGTACAGATACAGCCACCGGTCGAAGTTGAGGTAGCCGCATCAGCTTCATTTGAAATCGAAGTGATAGCACCTACAACTACACATACTCCAATTGAAGTAGAAGTAGCCACACCCTTCACTATGATGATGGTATCCACACCACCCTTCAATTCAAATGTCGTACCTTGGGATTATGTTGCCGAAGCTAGGATAAAAGGGAAAGCAAAAATGGAAGAGTCTGATGTTGCACAAGGGATGACCAGAACTGGAAGAATCTATACACCTAAAAATTTAGGAGGAACAAGAAAGGAAGCTACTACCGAACAACCCATCATTGAAACTGGTCCAGATGACCTCCAAAGGAAAGTAAAGGCAAGAGAATAATTTGTTGTTGATCATCTGAACAAAACTCCTGCCTAGATATCCATCTTGTCGTTGCTACAAAATTCTGAGGCGCATAGGAATGCTCTGATGAAAGTGTTGAATGAAGCGTAGTGCCCAACAATATCATCAACAGAGAAATGGCCAACATGGTGGGGAAAGTGCTGGAGAGACACAAGATCACTTTTCATGAAGAAGAGTTGCCGCCTGATGGATTAAGCCATAACAGGGCACTGTGATGAACTTATCCTCACATTGCACTATGATGTGCAGCAATTGGGTGGAGAAACTTATCACTGCATCGAGCATGTCAATGCAATTGAGAAAGATAAATGGTGGAGCAGCAAAATAGAAAGTATATTGGCATGGTTAGTGTATGAACCCGGCAAAGGGCTTGGGAAGAAACTCCAGGGCATTACCAAACCAATACAGCTGAAACATCATGGTACAACTTTTGGGATTGGATATCTGTATACATGGCAAGAGTATAATGATTGGTCGCCACCATGATGTGGTCCCTATTATCCTCTTGAGCAGCCAGTGCCGCATTTGAGTCAGACTTTTTATCAGGCCGATACAATATGGGGATCCGAAGAAAAAGAAGCTTTGGCTGGGCTAAGGAATCTTTTCTTAAAAGAAGAAGATATGGATTGCAATGTGATAGTTGAGGAGGGGGAGGAATAAGGCCTTATCACTCAGACAGTGGAGAGGGGAGCATTTCTCAGGAACTGGACCACCACACCATCTAGGGCTAGACGAGTGTGAGGGTAGCATGGCTACTAATGTTATTTGGAAAACAAGTCCTTTGAGTACTTTGTTTTTAAAACATCTTTCTTTCAGTATTTTGTTTTTGAAAACATCATTTTGAAGTCATCCAGATGATATTTTGTTTAACATTTCAGCATTTATAAAATAATTTGATGTTTTATTATTGTTATCTTTCATATTTTTCTTCTACAGCATTAATATTCTTACCTTGATGAACAAACGATTGTGAAATGTAATGAGACAATGCAATATAAGGATAGTGACTCAAAAGAAAAAGATGAGATACTTGAGGAAGTTATCAGAAAAGTTGAGAATTTTGAGAATAAGCCTAAGTCCAACATGGACGAAACCGAGATAGTCAATTTGGGAGATTCTGAAACCAACAAAGAAACTTGCATAAGTATTCACCTGTCACCGTCAGAGAAGGAAGAATAAACTTGTTTCCTGAAAGAATATGAAGATATTTGTGCATGGTCATATGATGACATGAACGGTCTGAGCACATCCATAGTGGCTCATAAATTGCCTACCAATCCAATGTGTCCGCCGTTGAAGCGGAAACTCAGAACGTTCAAACCAGACATGGGCCTAAAAAATAAAAGAGGAAGTCACTAAGCAGATCAAAGCCAAAGTCCTCAAGGTAGTTGACTACCCAACCTGGTTAGTCAACATTGTACCAGTTCCAAAGAAAGATGGGAAAGCCAGGGTGTGTGTCGACTATCGGGGTGTAATGCCTCAAAATCCGAGGAGCGCGACCAGCGCTCAACCGAGTAAACCCGACTGAGCAAGCCTATTAGATTTCATTCTACCCAACCTATTTCATGAATAAAGAGGGAATGTTATCCTATCTTATCAAAACACTAATCAATTTTCCATTAATGACTTCATTCATAGTTTACAAAATATTACAAGTTTACAAGTTTAATGAAAAACTTGTTTATCAAGTACAAACTTTTCTAGTTCGGACTTCCAACATCAACCACCACCCACAAACAATCTACGGAGCCTCTAAATACAAGAGAAGAGTAATAGAGAAATGCCGACAATAAGACCCCGGCTATACCTCAAAATGTGATGAGAAAATTAACAAAAGATACATGACATGACCCCGAGATGGAGTGGGGCTCACCAAGTCTGCTTGGAAGGGAGTACCTCTATCACTGGCTGATGTCGCCCGCAGTGGAACTACCTATATTATGAAATGATATACAGCTCCCCCGACAAAAGGGACGTTAGCGCCGTCGAATAACACTAGTATATAAGGCAAAAAGTCCTCTTTCAAAATAAAATGTCCATATAAGCAGAAACAACACATAGAAGCAACAAGTCACAATCAACAATATCCAAATAACTAGTTCAAACATAACGATTTTCAAGTAAGAAAATAGTATATATATATATATATATATATATATATATATATATATATATATATATCACTAGCACTGATATTACCACCATCTTTGTTAGCACGGAGTCCGATCACGCCCGATCGGCTAGGTCATCTCCCCACGGAACAATGTGGGTTGATATTGTGATGCAAAAGAAAGTTGTCACAAGAATAGTACCACCATGTTCACAATATGGAGTCTGATCTCCACCCGATCAGCTAGGACGCCTTCCCACATATGTCGTGTGGGTTGGCTTTTTCCTTTCAAATTCACAGGTATTGGTTTCATCCCACTTTGGGGGAATAGTCACAAGTTCACCAAAATTTCAATTTCATCCCAAGTCACACTCCACTCCTACACCGACACGTGTAGTTTTAGGTGTGGGCCTTATGACCCACCCTTCCTCGGTATTGCTAATGATTCTCCCAAAAACATTTTTAGTTCGATTTAATATTGCACACAATTGTAGTATAAATACAAGTATACAAATATAGCATAAATGCAGTCATGCTTACCTTAATACCTTTCACATTTTATAGTCTTTTTATTAGTGTTCTCAATCTCTCCCGATAACAGTATCTCTTTGGCCCTTTGGGCCTTTCACAAGATTCATCTTTTTCATGGCACGAAGGTCGTATTTGGTTTTTCCATATTTTCATCCTTTTATTTCCAAGGATCACCAACCAATATCAATGTACCAAATATTTAAGGAATCATATATTTTTGAGTCAATAGTAATAGAATCATCAAGCAAAGGATTCTTCCCAAAGGGGGACATGCCAACCAACAATTGAAATACGCATTAAAGTTATAAGCAAGCAATCACCTAAATTATCCTTGAATTACCCCTTGTTCCATCAAGACAAATTCACAACTTCAACATCGGAATGTGTAAGGACTAGCATTACATTGAATATATTTATAAAGAAAAGCATTATCTAAAACAGTCACTTGTGAGTATAGTTCAGGTACAAGGCCTTTAGGCCATTCTATTTTTGGAAGTTAGTTCATAAGAGTTGAGTCGAGACTTATTTCATATAACTCAAGTCCTTAGCACGTTATCCACATTCATTTTTCCCAATTCGTTTAATGGATTTCCAATCATCTTTATAGGTTATCAACAAATAGACACATTCAGTCAAGGCATTTAGTACACATAAGAGCAACTAGGAGCATTTAAACAGATCGAATTCTTCTCACCCAATTAGTATGCTTACATTCATATAAAATGTGACTCAAGGCTATACAATCTTGGTAGGCAAACCACACTTAAACTTATAAAAATAATATGGAATTCAATTCCGAGAGAGAAAGTCTACTAGATCAAGGGAAAGGTTGGAATTTCTAGAGCAGGGGCTAATGGAGTTAGAAGGGAAGATGAGGAAAAGAGTCATAGACTGTCAGAATAAAGAGGGTAACGAGGGAGGACACCTAGCAAGGGTGTATCTGCTACTGGACATGCACGACTTGGGGAATCTGATAGATGGATCCAGTAGGGTCAAGTCGGTAGAATGTCCCTCTAGGACAAAGTAGATTAGGATTATCTGTTTTTAGAATCGTTTTGGAATTTGAATGCAATAAGGCAGATGCCATTACTAACTCATTTATTTATTGTCGTTTTTAGGTTTATCTTATTATTACATTAATGAAATAGGCATTTATCGACATTAAACTTCTCCTAATCTACTTGTCGCTAGGCCTACCAGGTGTACAACAAGGTTCCCAAATTAGGACGCAAATTTACATTCCTGCAATACGTGTTTAAATACTACAAATACATTTCAGAATCCTTACTGACTTGTTTAACTTTTGTTTTTTTATTATTATTTTGATTATTCCCAACCCCTAAGGTTCGTTCGCATATACTAGCATTGTCAACATATCATACCAGATCTAGAGGCCGTCCAGTTCCTCCTCCTCCAAGTAATCCAAAAAGCAAGAGAAAATCTAGGATAGATGATATGAGTGGTGTCAGGGAATACAACGCTACACATGCTAAGAATGTGGAAACTTCAGACAGTCGGAGTACTCTGGCACAAAATGAATTGGTCCTACGGTTGGAATAGAAGATACTATAATTGCAAGGGAGCTTGAGTAGGTCCGCAATCTGGCAAACCCTTACCTCACCCTAAACGTCCTAGACATTAACCAACAAAATGCAAAAAACCCAATACCTCCTCAAAACATACCAAACCAACATTCGTAAAATCCTTCTGCACCCCACCAATACGCAACACCTCACCAAAATCCTAATCCTCCACTAGTACCAACTCCTCCTCAATACCAGTATCTCCCGACTTAATACCTGCAAACCACTTACCATATTCCTCATAATACCTCACAACCTATCCCTGATCGGTAAAATTCAACTAATGGTCACCACTACATGCAAACCCCCGGCACCCACCAAAACAATCCCATATACATTGAAACCTTACCCCACTCCACTCAACCAATCTCATACACACCAGAATCCGCCGAGAAGGACTTGCTCATAAAGAATATGGCGGGGGAGCTCAAGAAGCTCACAAGCTGAGTCCAGGGTGTTGAATGAGGTAAAGTAATTGAAGGTCTGAATTATGAGGATCTATGCATTCAGCTAGGCGTAGAACTGACGGAGGGTTAGAAGCCTTCTAAGTTCGAGATATTTGATGGAACGGGTGATCTGAAGGTAAATTTAGGAACATATTGTGACAAGGTCGTGGGGGTTGGGAAGGATGAAAGGATTCGCATGAAGTTGTTCATGAGAAGTCTCACTGGAGACACCTTATCTTGGTACATAAGTCAAAATCCCAATAAATGGGTTAATTGGGTAAGCATGGCATCACACTTCATGGATAGATTTAGGTTCAATACAGAAAATACATCGGATGTCTTCTACATACAGAACCTCAAGAAGAAACTGACAAAGACTTTTCATGAGTATGCTGCTCGATGGAGGTCAGAAGCTGCAAAGGTCAGGCCGGCACTAGAAGAAGAGCAGATGAACAAATTCTTTGTCAGGGCCTAGGATCCACAATACTATGAGAGGTTAATGGTCATCGAGAATAACAAGTTCTCCAACATGATCAAACTCGGATAAAGGATTGAAGAAGGGATCAGGAGCGGGATTGTGACAAATTTTGAGGCATTGCAGACTACGAACAAAGCATTACAGTCAGGGGGTATATAAAAGAAGAAAGAAATAGGGGCAGTGATGGTAGCCCAAGCTCCAAAGTCTCCACTCATATACCAAACACCTCCACCCACATACCAACCTTCACCTCCAAGATATCCTCAACCCGCTACTTCCTACCATACTTATAACACACAACCAGCCTATTATCATTCACTTCCAGCCCGCCAAAAATACAAAAAACCCAAACCAAATTTCGACTGTGGACCACCCAGACAATAAATTCTTATTGTTGAGCCCATCGACCAGCTATATGAAAGGCTAAAGGTTGCCGGGTATGTCACCCTTATTCCCGCTGTCGCCATGGAAAAGTACTCCCGATGGATCAACCCAACTAAAACATGTGCATACCATTCCGGCATGAAGAGGCATACTATTGGTGAATACCACACTCTGAAAGACAAGATTCAGACCCTGATTGATACCAAAGTCATACAAGCAAAGGAAGCCACACCCAATGTCCGCAACAATCCCCTCCAAGATCATAGGGGTGAAGGAGTAAATGTGATAGGAACTGATGAAGAATGGGATCCTGAAGGGTCAATTGGGCCTATTCGAGAAGGTGATGACCCTAAGAAACCTGCAGTTACACTCACCCCTATTGTGGTACAGATATAGCCACCGGTCGAAGTTGAGGTAGCCGCATCAGCTTCATTTGAAATCGAAGTGATAGCACCTACAACTACACATACTCCAATTGAAGTAGAAGTAGCCACACCCTTCACTATGATGATGGTATCCACACCACCCTTCAATTCAAATGTCGTATCTTGGGATTATGTTTCCGAAGCTAGGATAAAAGGGAAAGCAAAAATGGAAGAGTCTGATGCTGCACAAGGGATGACCAGAACTGGAAGAATCTATACACCTAAAAATTTAGGAGGAACAAGAAAGGAAGCTACTGCCGAACAACCCATCATTGAAACTAGTCCAGATGACCTCCAAAGGAAAGTAAAGGCAAGAGAATACTTTGTTGTTGATCATCTGAACAAAACTCCTGCCTAGATATCCATCTTGTCGTTGCTACAAAATTCTGAGGCGCATAGGAATGCTCTGATGAAAGTGTTGAATGAAGCGTAGTGCCCAACAATATCATCAACAGAGAAATGGCCAACATGGTGGGGAAAGTGCTGGAGAGACACAAGATCACTTTTCATGAAGAAGAGTTGCTGCCTGAGGGATTAAGCCATAACAGGGCACTGTGATGAACTTATCCTCACATTGCACTATGATGTGCAGCAATTAGGTGGAGAAACTTATCACTGCATCGAGCATGTCAATGCAATTGAGAAAGATAAATGGTGGAGCAGCAAAATAGAAAGTATATTGGCATGGTCAGTGTATGAACCCGGCAAAGGGCTTGGGAAGAAACTCCAGGGCATTACCAAACCAATACAGCTGAAACATCATTGTACAACTTTTGGGATTGGATATCTGTATACATGGCAAGAGTATAATGATTGGTCTCCACCATGATGTGGTCCCTATTATCCTCTTGAGCATCAGTGCCGCATTTGAGTCAGACCTTTTATCAGGCCGATACAATATGGGGATCCGAAGAAAAACAAGCTTTGGCTGGGCTAAAGAATCTTTTCTTAAAAGAAGAAGATATGGATTGCAATGTGATAGTTGAGGAGGGGGAGGAAGAAGGCCTTATCACTCAGACAGTGGAGAGGGGAGCATTTCTCAGGAACTGGACCACCACACCATCTAGGGCTAGACGAGTCTGAGGGTAGCATGGCTACTAATGTTATTTGGAAAACAAGTCCTTTGAGTACTTTGTTTTTAAAACATCTTTCTTTCAGTATTTTGTTTTTGAAAACATCATTTTGAAGTCATCCAGATGATATTTTGTTTAACATTTCAGCATTTATAAAATAATTTGATGTTTTATTATTGTTATCTTTCATATTTTTCTTCTACAGCATTAATATTCTTACCTTGATGAACAAACGATTGTGAAATGTAATGAGACAATGCAATATAAGGATAGTGACTCAAAAGAAAAAGATGAGATACTTGAGGAAGTTATCAGAAAAGTTGAGAATTTTGAGAATAAGCCTAAGTCCAACATGGACGAAACCGAGATAGTCAATTTGGGAGATTCTGAAACCAACAAAGAAACTTGCATAAGTATTCACCTGTCACCGTCAGAGAAGGAAGAATAAACTTGTTTCCTGAAAGAATATGAAGATATTTGTGCATGGTCATATGATGACATGACCGGTCTGAGCACATCCATAGTGGCTCATAAATTGCCTACCAATCCAATGTGTCCGCCGTTGAAGCGGAAACTCAGAACGTTCAAACCAGACATGGGCCTAAAAAATAAAAGAGGAAGTCACTAAGCAGATCAAAGCCAAAGTCCTCACGGTAGTTGACTACCCAACCTGGTTAGTCAACATTGTACCAGTTCCAAAGAAAGATGGGAAAGCCAGGGTGTGTGTCGACTATCGGGGTGTAATGCCTCAAAATTCGAGGAGCGCGACCAGCGCTCAACCGAGTAAACCCGACTGAGCAAGCCTATTAGATTTCATTCTACCCAACCTATTTCATGAATAAAGAGGGAATGTTATCCTATCTTATCAAAACACTAAGCAATTTTCCATTAATGACTTCATTCATAGTTTACAAAATATTACAAGTTTACAAGTTTAATGAAAAACTTGTTTATCAAGTACAAACTTTTCTAGTCCGGACTTCCAACATCAACCACCACCCACAAACAATCTATGGAGCCTCTAAATACAAGAGAAGAGTAATAGAGAAATGCCGGCAATAAGACCCCGGCTATACCTCAAAATGTGATGAGAAAATTAACAAAAGATACATGACATGACCTCGAGATGGAGTGGGGCTCACCAAGTCTGTTTGGAAGGGAGTACCTCTATCACTGGCCGATGTCGCCCGCAGTGGAACTACCTATATTATGAAACGATATACAGCTCCCCCGACAAAAGGGACGTTAGCGCCGTCGAATAGCACTAGTATATAAGGCAAAAAGTCCTCTTTCAAAATAAAATGTCCATATAAGCAGAAACAACACATAGAAGCAACAAGTCACAATCAACAATATCCAAATAACTAGTTGAAACATAACGATTTTCAAGTAAGAAAATAGTATATATATATATATATATATATATATATATATATATATACGGTTGGGAGATCACTAGCACTGATATTACCACCATCTTTGTTAGTACGGAGTCCGATCACGCCCGATCGGCTAGGCCATCTCCCCACGGAACAATGTGGGTTGATATTGTGATGCAAAAGAAAGTTGTCACAAGAATAGTACCACCATGTGCACAACATGGAGTCTGATCTCCACCCGATCAGCTAGGACGCCTTCCCACATATGTCGTGTGGGTTGGCTTTTTCCTTTCAAATTCACAGGTATTGGTTTCATCCCACTTTGGGGGAATAGTCACAAGTTCACCAATATTTCAATTTCATCCCAAGTCACACTCCACTCCTACACCGACACGTGTAGTTTTAGGTGTGGGCCTTATGACCCACCCTTCCTCGGTATTGCTAATGATTCTCCCAAAAACATTTTTAGTTCGATTTAATATTGCACACAATTGTAGTATAAATACAAGTATATAAATATAGCATAAATGCAGTCATACTTACCTTAATACCTTTCACATTTTATAGTTTTTTTATTAGTGTTCTCAATCTCTCCCGATAACAGTATCTCTTTGGCCCTTTGGGCCTTTCACAAGATTCATCTTTTTCATGGCACGAAGGCCGTATTTGGTTTTTCCATATTTTCATCCTTTTATTTCCAAGGATCACCAACCAATATCAATGTACCAAATATTCAGGGAATCATATATTTTTGAGTCAATAGTAATAGAATCATCAAGCAAAGGATTCTTCCCAAAGGGGGACATGCCAACCAACAATTGAAATACGCATTAAAGTTATAAGCAAGCAATCACCTAAATTATCCTTGAATTACCCCTTGTTCCATCAAGACAAATTCACAACTTCAACATCGGAATGTGTAAGGACTAGCATTACATTGAATATATTTATAAAGAAAAGCATTATCTAAAACAGTCACTTGTGAGTATAGTTCAGGTACAAGGCCTTTAGGCCATTCTATTTTTGGAAGTTAGTTCATAAGAGTTGAGTCGAGACTTATTTCATATAACTCAAGTCCTTAGCACGTTATCCACATTCATTTTTCCCAATTCGTTTAATGCATTTCCAATCATCTTTATAGGTTATCAACAAATAGACACATTCAGTCAAGGCATTTAGTACACATAAGAGCAACTAGGAGCATTTAAACAGATCGAATTCTTCTCACCCAATTAGTATACTTACATTCATATAAAATGTGACTCAAGGCTATACAATCTTGGTAGGCAAACCACACTTAAACTTATAAAAATAATATGGAATTCAATTCCGAGAGAGAAAGTTTAGCCTACATACCTTGTTTAAGCTTTCCTTAAGTTACTATGACGTTCCGAAAATTCTAGCAATCCCAATCTACTTTGAGACATAATAAAATTGAACACAAAATAAATACTAGATGAGCATCTTGATTTCAAATATCTTTTACAAGATTTCCTTCATTCCCCAACCCAATTTTTACTTATTTATGTTAAAAGTTCTTCCTACAAACCTAATTTGTACATACATGTATACATAATACTATTACACCCAAGAATCATACCTCAATAACCCATCTCCCAATCTCTACAACACCAACACAACCTAGGTTAGGCACTTATGGCTTCCAATCACCGTCCCATGAGTTTTAATGTATATATCATACATAAATAATCACCATAGAGTAGTTAGAGATGATAGACATACCTCTTGTAGTAAGAATCTTGAGAATCCCCACTTGTAGTGTTCTTGATAATTTTAGGGATTTGAATGGGAATCTATGGATTTTCAAGATCAATCCTTGTTAATATAAGTGTTTAGGAGTAGTAGTCAACTCAAAATACTCCAAAAACATTACCTTGGATCATAGGATGAAAGTATGGGACGGATTCCCCTTGATAGAGCAAGCCCTAGCTCAAAACAATGACTTAGTGACTCTCCATACTTGGTCTTGGGTATTTATAGGGCTTCCGGGCGCGCGACCGCGGTCAAACCGCACTCGGAGGCAGAAATTATCAGTGTTCTTGCGGTCGCGCCGCGGACACGCATCTGACACAGGTCCGATAAAATGGTCATAATTTTTTGTATACACCTCCAAATGACAAAAGGTTTAATGCGTTAAAAATTAAACTCAAAGAGCTTTAATTTGATAGGTTGTGCATCACACAACATCTTATATAACTGGAGATATGATTGTCCAAAGTGAGGTCTTGTGCGTACTCATTCACAACTTTAGTCCATTATGAAATTTTCCAAGTTGGCTTAGACTTAGGCCTCTCCTTAGACCCCAAATCACTTATAATATAACTTATACGCTTATTAACATATCCAATTGATATCCATTATATCATGAATCCTCATTTGCACACAAAATAAAATAATTAGCCTACCTTGGCACCACGAAATCTTAAATTACTTAGAAAAATTTTTCGGGGCCTTACACGGGGTTTAAACAAATCAAGTCCCAAGGATGATTTCCCATTATCAAATAAACACATTCTGATCGACAATTGCGCCAAGCATGAACTCCAATCCTTTGTAGATCGCTTCGCATGTTATCATCAGATTTTTATGGATGAAGAAGACGCAGAGAAAACATCTTTCATTACACCATGGGGAGTGTATTTCTACAACATGATGCCATTCGGTCTGAAGAATGTTGGGGCCACTTATTTGAGGGCCATGACAACTATCTTCCATGATATGATACACAAGGAAATAGAGGAATATGTTGACGATATCGTCATCAAATCCAAGAAAGCCGTAGATCACATGGCAGACTCAAGGAAGTTCTTTGACCGGATATGGAAGTACAATTTAAAACTGAAACCCGCAAAATGTGCGTTCGGAGTTCCTGCTGAAAAATGGTTAGGATTTATCGTCAGCCGCCGAGGAATCGAGTTGAACCCATCAAACTCATCACAAGAAGGATGTGATTAGTTTACTAGGAAGCCTAAATTACATCAATTGCTTCATAGCACAGTACACGGTAATATGTGAACCAATTTTCAAAATGCTGAAGAAGGATGTTGCAACCAATTGGACCGAGGATTGTCAGAAGGCTTTTGACAAAATCAAGTAATACCTGTCCACACTGTCAGTCCTAGTCCAACCAGAGCCTGGTATACCACTTCTACTCTACCTCTCTGTATTAGATGGGGCTTTCGATTGTGTTTTGGGGCAACATGACGAAACAGGAAGAAAAGAGCAAGCCATATATTACTTGAGTAATACTCTCTGCTGTAACGCACTTGCTGTGCTCTGACATTGATAGCTCAGAAATTGAGGCACTACTTCTGTGCCTATACCACATACCTCATATCAAGGATGGATCCTCTAGAGTACATCTTTCAGAAGCCTATGCCTACCGGAAAGCTGGCCAAGTGGCAAATATTGTTGAGTGAGTTCGATATCATCTATGTAACTCAGAAGGCAGTCAAAAGACATGCGTTCGCAGATCATCTTGCCCAAATTCCTATAGGAGAAGAATACGAACCACTAAAAATGTATTTTCCTGACAAAGAAGTGTCATTCATAGAAGAGGACATTGCTGAAGCCTACGACGGCTGGAGAATGTTTTTTGGCAGAGCTGCAAATTTCAAGGGAGTCGGTATTGGAGCCATCTTGGTATCAAAATACGGTCAGCACTACCCGGTGTCCGCAAAACTCAGATTTCCATGCACCAATAATATGGTTGTGTATGAAGCTTGCATATTAGGGCTCAATTTGGTCGTCGACATGAATGTTTAGTAACTACTGGTAATCGGTGACTCGGACCTGCTGGTACATTAGGTACAAGGAGAGTGGCCTATTAAAATCACCAAGATACTTCCATATCTATATCACATACAAGAGATGATGAAGAGGTTCACAAAGATAGAGTTTCGGCATGTCCCCAGAACCTAGAATGAATTTTCAGACGCATTGGCCACCATATCCTCAATGATACAATATCCTGACAAGAATTTCATCGATCCCATTCCGGTGATGATCTACAATCAGTCGGCATATTGTGCTCATGTCGAAGAAGAAACAGATGAAAATCCATGGTTCCAGGACATCAAGGAATATTTGGCAAAAGGAGAGTACCCAGAGCAGGCAAACCATACTTAGAAACGCACACTGCGGAGGCTATCCAATTATTTCTTCCAAAGCGGAGGAATTTTGTATAGAAGAACACCTGATCTAGGACTATTAAGGTGTGTTGACACCAAAGAAACTTCCAAATTGCTCGAGGAAATACATGCCGGAACTTGCGGCCCACATATGAATGATTTTGTTCTAGCCAAGAAGATACTCAGGGCCGGATACTTTTGGATG
Organism: Nicotiana sylvestris; assembly: GCF_000393655.2. NCBI lineage: Eukaryota > Viridiplantae > Streptophyta > Magnoliopsida > Solanales > Solanaceae > Nicotiana > Nicotiana sylvestris. Next base: position 95,186,774 of record NC_091062.1, on the reverse strand, counting down.
ACTATGGAAAATGATTGCATCCGGTACATCTAGAAATGACATTAATGCAAGATACATGCAGATATGATACGGGTGCCTCCAAACGAACTCAATACAGAAAATGCACTGTAGCCTTTTGCTACCTAGGGAATGCATGTCATTGGTACAATCAAACCCACTGCTTCGAACGGGAACAGATTCATTTTAGTGGCCATCGATTACTTCACTAAGTGGGTTGAAGCTGCATCCTACAAAGCGGTAACCAAGAAAGTCATCGCATATTTTGTTAGGGATCGTATTGTTTGTCGACTCGGGGTTCCCGAGTCCATCATCACTGACAATGCCGCCAATCGCAACAGTAATCTGACGAAAGCCATGTGTGAAACTTTCAAAATCAAGCACAAAAACTCCACAACATACATGCCTCAAATGAACGGAGTCGTGGAAGCTTCCAACAAGAAGATCAAGAAGACACTAAGGAAAATGGTATAGAATCACAAGCAATGGCACGAGAAGTTACCATTTTCCATATTGGGATACCGTACCATAGTCCGCACAGCAACTAGGGCAACTCCCTATTTGTTGGTTTATGTTACCAAAGTTGTCATTCCCGCCAAGGTAAAGATTCCTTCTTTAAGGATCATACAAGAAGCCAAACTCAGTGATGCACAATAGATAAGGAGCCGCTATGAGCAATTAGCCCTCATAGATGGAAAAAGGATGAATGTAGTGTGTGATGGTCAGCTTTATCAGAATAGATTGTCCAGAGCTTTCAACAAAAGGGTCAAACCAAGACATTTCATTCTGGGGCAACTGGTGTTGAAGTAGATCTTTCTACATCAAGATGAAGCCAAAGGGAAATCTTCACCTAACTGGCAAGGTCCCTACATGGTTCACAGAGTCTTGACAGGAGGAGCACTCATACTCACAGAAATGGATGGAGAAATCTGGCCAAAGCCTATCAATTCAGATGCAGTCAAAAGATACTATGTATAAACTATTTTCTTCATATGATGTAATTGAACTACGCTCGACCTGATTTCCATTTAAGAGGGGACACGTAGGCTGCCCTGTGTGTTCGGTCAAAATTCAATAAAATTTCCATTTTCCCAAAATTCAGCAAACAGCATTATATACGGAATAGCCAGAAGGTTATTTAGATAACTGGGGCAGAATTTTGAGGAAGACCCTCAAAATTCTATGGCAAAGAAGGTCGTAATGTCTCTAATAACGTCATAGGTACTGGTTCATCTAACTAATTTCTAATTTGCATATTACTATGTCTTTAAAAACCATACACGCATACTTTTGCAAATAAACTTTATTTTCTAGCCAAGTGCTACCCATGGTGACTTGAATAGGATCACCGGGCAGAGCATAGCAAAGCAAGTAGACAAAGGAACGAATCATCCTCCCCACAAAACTCACAGTTTTTCTTTGGATGTAGGAATAAGGAATAACAACAATTACGCGCGCCTTAAAATCATTACCTTCATAACAACCGAACTGCCAAGTGCAAATATATCTCCATCAAAGAAATATTCTGCTCCTACTTGCTATTTGTCTACTGCATGAGACTAAGCACTGTCTCAAATCTTGAGGCTAAGCCCTATCTCTTCATTTGCATAAGGCTAAGCATTGCCTTCCCCTTATATGAGACTAAGCATTGTCTCAAATCCTACATGAGGCTAAGCCCTACCTCATTATTTGCATAAGGCTAATCATTGCATTCCAGTTGCATGAGATTAAGCACTGTCTCAAATCTTGCATGAGGCTAAGACCTACCTCCTTATTTGCATAAGGTTAAGCATTGCCTTCTCTCTGCATGATAATAAGCCCTGTCTCAAATCTTGCATGAGGCTAAGACATGCCTCCTCATTTCCATAAGGCTAAGCATTGCCTTCTCGTTTCATGAGATTAAGCTCTATCTCAATTCTTGCATGAGGCTAAGCCTTGCCTCCCTATTTGCATAAGCCTAAGCATTGCCTTCTCTCTGCATGAGACTAAGCCATGTCTCAAATCTTACATGAGGCTAAGCCTTGCCTCCTCCTTTGCATAAGGCTAAGCATTGCCTTCTCGTTACGTGAGACTAAGCTTTGTCTCAATTCTTGCATGAGGCTAAGACCTACCTCCCTATTTGTATAAGGCTAACCATTGCCTTCTCTTTGCATGAGACTAAGCCCTATTTGTGAGCACGTAATTTTCGCCCGAATAACAATATTCCTACAAAAGCCACAAATGGATTTTCTTTTAAGTGTTTTTATTTTTTAGGAATTTATAGTAATTGTTTGCATTTAGTTACATTTTGGTGCATATTTAATATTTTAAAAATCATGGGAAATATCCTAAAATGTTCTAGTTTCATGCATTGCATTTTTAGGTTGATATTTGCATCTTTAGATTTTAAGTTGTTAATTAATTGCATTAATAAATAAAAAACCAAAAAATATTGGCCATTTTCATATATTTAGATTTTAATCTCAAAATAGCAATTTCCTTGCATTAGCTTTGAGTTAATTATTTATGTTTAGGTTAAAAAAATATAATTTTACAAATTAGATTTTAGTCTAGGATTTTTAATTAATTTATTAGGTAAAAAATCAAGAAAAGATAACTTTACCCCTCCCTTTCTCCTCAAAACCCTAATCTTTGGACATGAATTCGTCCTATATCTTGGTTTCTTTACTGTCTTCTGTTTGAATCTCTGCATACTTGAAATGTTTTGCAAGTTTCTATGATTTTTTTTAAGTTTCTATTATTCCACCACTACTGACTGATTTTAAAATACTACAATACTCCAGGTTTTTATTTCTATGACTAGGATTTCCCCGAAATTTTCTTTCTCCAAAACGTTAAATGATTTCGAGTGTTTAATCTTCTGTTTGTTGTATGTTTTGACCGATTTCATGAAGATTGCTTTAACCTTAACTTGTTCATGCTAAAAGCCCTAATTTCTCGGCATTATCGTTTGGATTCTGAGTTTGTCTAGTTTACTTGGGGATTGACTCTGTCCTATGCTTTGGTTTCTGTGTTTCTTCTTAGCCTAATTCGATGACTTTTGATCCTAATGTGCCTCTATTGATGTTTTCAGTTCGACTCTTCTACTAATTTTGTATGTCTATGTTTATTTTTTACCTATTCATGGTAAACCTATATTTTTCTCTTTAAATCAGTAATTGATTTGGATTCCTTATTTATCTGTTTGCTTTATTGAGACCTATTCCTGACTATTTCCTTTATTTATAATCATGAGTAGCTTTCTTACCTTGTTCGATTAACCATGATTTACTGATTCTTTACCAATCATTTTCTTAATTAAAATGCTGTCTATTTACCCTAATTGCTCGTTTGATTTTCTTTCCTTAAATGTATTCTGCCTTTCCGTTGGTTGATTACTCTTAATTAAGGAAAAATTATACTAACTGATGTATAATTGATTCTGAGGCTTCCTTAATTACAGAAGGGTTGATTCCATTTACCTTATTTTTCTTTTTTCTTAACTGCTATGGATGCTCTCCTTTACTCCTCACTTCGACACACTAACATAATAGTTCATCTATACTCTCACACTCTCAAACGCTTTCTATTCTCTTCTGTACTTGCAATTCTTACTAATCCAGCTGGTTGTAAGCCAAGGCTGGCTACTTGCACCATCTCTGCCCTATACTCTATATTCTCTCCTTAACTAGTATGCCCTGATTCAATTCACATTCCAAAAACTATGTGTTTCTTGGTTGATGTAGTTCATTAGTTGTAAATTCCAGTTCTAGTTGCTACTCTATTCAATATGCAGTCAGCATGCCTAGATTCTAAGGTGCATTCTAGGTGTTCCCCCTACCCTTTTCCCTTGTGTGAAGTCTGTTCTGTAACGGTATGTTCTGTGACTTGCTCTCTGATCCCAACATGTTCTTTATTTTTTCTCAAATTGTTTTCCACTCAGACCAGTATAGGTTTTTAGAAAACTCTTTTCCTAAGTCCTTCTTTATCCTATTTACTTAACTCTTTCAAATTATTATGCACTCTCACCTTACTCTTAGATTGCTAAGTTCTGCCCCTCTGATATGTGTACTACTTTGAGACCCTTGAGATCTCTTTGAACTCTAGAATATCAGGTTTGGCACTTCCACACCGCACATAATCAATCTTTGTTTGAGGAAAGTCTGGGTGTGAGCACTTCCTGGGATCCTTGAGACCCTTGGGGAACTCTGACACACCTAGACTTGAATTGGGCTATGGAACTTTGGGTATTTGAGATAAGTGAAGGCTTGGTACACCATGACCATTTTGGGCCTCCTTCAGGGTCCCTATAGCTTAGCTTCTATTTATTTATGTAATTCAGATTCATTTCTTGGTCTGTAATAATTATTGTAAACAAACATTGGGTGATAAGTGAAAAAGGGTGGGTAGTTGAATATTGTGGGTAAATTGGGTAGATAACATGCCTATAGGGTCTATTTTGATTCCAACATGATCTGTTAGATAACATGTGTCACCCCAAAATCCGAGAGCGCGACTGGCGCTCAACCGAGTAAACCCGACTGAGCAAGCCTGTTAGATTTCATTTTACCCAAACTAGTTCATGAATAAAGAGGGAATGTTTTCCTATATTATCAAAACACTAAGCAAACTTCCATTAGCGACTTTCATTTCATTTCCGTTAATGACTTCATTCATAGTTTACAAAATATTACAAGTTTACAAGTTTAATGAAAAACATATTCATCAAGTACAAAATTTTCTAGTCTGGACTTCCAACATCAACCACCACCCACAAACAGTCTATGGAGCCTCTAAATACAAGAGAAGAGTAATAGAGAAATGCCGGCAACAAGGCTCCGGCTATACCTCAAAACATGATGAGAAAGTAAACAAAAGATACATGACATGACCCCGAGATGGAGTGGGGCTCAACAAGACTGCTGGGAAGGGAGTACCGCTATCATTGGCCGATGCCGCCCGCTGTGGAACTACTGTATCATGAAACGATACAGCGCCCCTGGCAAAAGGGACGTTAGCACCGTCTAATAGCACTAGTATGTAAGGCTAAAAGTCCTCTTTCAAAATAGAATGTCCATATAAGTAGATACGACACATAGAAGCAGCAAGTCACGATCAACAATATCCAAATAACTAATTGTAACATAACGATTTTCAAGTAAGAAAATAGTGTGTGTGTATATATATATATATATATATATATATATATATATATAATTTGGTTGGGAGATCACTAGCACCGATATTACTACCGTCTCTGTTAGCACGGAGTCCGATCATGCCCGATCGGCTAGGCTATCTCCCCACAGACAATGTGGTTTGACATTGTGATGCGAAAGAAAGTTGCCACAAGAGTAGGACCACTATGTGCGCCACATTGAGTCTGATCTCCACCCGATCAGCTAGGTCGCCTTCCCACATGTGCCGTGTGGGTTGGCTTCTTTTTTTTTTTCAATTCACAGGTATTAGTTTCATCCCACTTTGGGGGATTAGTCACAAGTTCACCAATATTTCAATTTCATCCCAAGTCACACTCCACTCCTACACCGGCACGTGTAGTTTCAGGTGTGGGCCTTATGACCACCCTTCCTCGGTATTGCTAATGATACTCCCAAAAATATTTTTGATTCGATTTAACATTGCATACAATTGCAGTATAAATACAAGTATACAAATATAGCATAAATTCAATCATGCTTAACTTAATACCTTTCACATTTTATAGTCTTTTAATTAATGTTCTCAATCTCTCCCGATAACAGTATCTCTTTGGCCCTTTGGGCCTTTCACAAAATTCGTTATCCATTGAACGTTGGCCGCATTCTTTATTCCATACTTTCACTTCTTTTAATTTCAAGGATCATCACCAATTACCAATGTACAAAGTATTCCAGAAATCATATACCTCAAGTTCATTAGCAATGGAAACTTTAAACACCAAAGGTTTCCTTCCCAAAGACTAGGGCATACCAACCAACAACAGATACATACATCAAAACCATAAACAAGCAATACACCAATTATTCTTGAATTACTCTTTCCCAATCACAACAATGTACAGTTTCAAAACCGGAGTAAGCAAGAACTCGAATCACAATGAATACATTATAAGACAAGGCATTAGTTTAAACAACAACTTATTGGCATGAATTGAGTACCAAAAGCTTTTAGGCAATTTTGTTTTCGAAGTCATTTTAAAACAGTTGAGTCGAGGCATATTTAATAATCTGTTTCACATGTTGTCATTTTATAGGCATCACTAGGCACGAATATAACTCATGTCCTTAGCACGTTATCCACATTCATTTTCCCCAATTCGTTTAATGCATTTTCAATCATCTTTATATATTATCAACAAATAGACACATTCAGTCAAGGCATTTAGTACACATAAGAGCAACTAGGAGCATTTAAACAGATCAAATTCTTCTCACTCAATTAGTATACTACCCTTCATATAAAATGTGACTCAAGGCTATACAATCTTGGTAGGCAAACCACACTTAAACTTAAGAAAACAATATGGAATTCACTTCCGAGAGAGAAAGTTTAGCCTACATACCTTGTTTAAGCTTTCCTTAAGTAACTACGACGTTCCGAAAATTCTAGCAATCTCAATCTACTTTGAGACATAACAAAATTGAACACAAATTAGGAAGGTATTCATGGTTTTAGCTCATTTGAGCATTTTATCAAATACTAGTTGAGCATCTTGATTTCCAATCTCTTTTATAAGATTTCCTTCATTCCCCAACCCAACCTTTACTTATTTATGTTCAACACTCTTTCCACAAACCTAATTTGTACGTGCATGTATAAATAATACTATTACTCCCAAGAATCATACCTCAACAACCCATCTTCCAATCTCTACAACACCAACACAACCTAGGTTAGGCACTTATGGCTTCCAATCATCGTCCCATGAGTTCTAACGTACATATTATACATAAATAATTACCATAGAGTAGTTAGAGATGATAGACATATCTCTTGTAGTAAGAATCTTGAGAATCCCCACTTGTAGTGTTCTTGATCAATTTAGGGATTTGAATGGGACTCTATGGGTTTTCAAGATCAATCCTTGTTAATATAAGTGTTTAGGAGTAGTAATCAACTCAATATACTCCAAAAACATTACCTTGGATCATAGGAGGGAGGTATGGGACGAATTCCCCTTGATACAGCAAGTCCTAGCTCAAACAAATGACTTAGAGACTCTCCATACATGGTCTTGTATTTATAGGGCTGCAAGGCACGCGACCGCAGTCAAACCGTGCCCGAGACGTGGTGGCCGCGCTCGGAGGCAGAAATTATCAGTTTTCCTGTGGTTGCGCCGCAGACGCGCATCTGACACAGGTCCAGTGAAATGGTCATTACTTTCTGTGTACACCTCCAAATGACAAACGGTTTGATGCGTTGGAAACTAGACTCAAACAGCTTTAATATGATAGGTTGTGCATATAACTGGAGATATGATTTCCAAAGTGAGGTCTTGTGCGTAGTCATTCACAACTTTAGTTCATTATGAAATTTTCCAACTTGACTTAGACTTAGGCCTCTTCTTAGACCTCAAATCACTTATAATATAACTTATACGCTTATTAACATATCCAATTGATATACATTATATCATGAATCCTCATTTGCACACAAAATAAAATAATTAGCCTACCTTGGCACCACGAAATCTTATATTAGTTAGCAAAATGTCACGACCCAAACCGATGGACCGCGACGGGCACCCGGTACCTTACTCAACCAGTGCCAACGTAACGTATCTTTCATATTACATCATCATATACACGTGACATACGGGCCTAATAGGCCAACATTATCATCTACAAACTCAAAACAAAGGACGATAAGGTTGTACAATCTTTTATATACACGACATATGTATACAAGCCTCTAAGAGTACATAAATATCATAAAGGTCGGGACAGAGTCCCGCCTTACCAAACAATACATGTCTAAATCATACTAACCAAACGAGCAACTACGAAGTAAATGGAGCGCACCAACATCTTTCGCTGAGCTGATAGCCTACTTGGAGGGCTCTCGACCTATCTATCGGGACTTGTGGGCACGAAATGCAGCGTCCCCAAGAAAAAGGGACGTCAATACGAATAATGTACCGAGTATATAAGGCACATAAATAAATACATAAGAGGCATGAAAGACATATAGATTACATAACTTAACCTGTGAGTCTGAATAACTTTGTAAATCATAAATTACTTTTAGCGTCGTGCATATGCGTATGAATGCCATGTCGTGCATAGGTACATATTTCATAACATCATCAGCCTCTGAGGGCATCCCATCATATCATATCAGCCACTGTGGGCAAAATCATCATCGTATACAAGCTGATCAGGTGGTGGTGCGTATATAACGCCATAACCTTTCCCATATCCCATATACATATATACATACATATATACGCATATATAACTCCGTTTGAATCATACTTACATATATATGCATATATAACGCCGTTTGAATCATATTTCGGCCATTGTAGGAAATATCATCATCATATACCAGCTGATCAGGTGGTGGTGCGTATATAACGTTGTAACCTTTTCCCACTCCATATACATATATTTACATATATATGCGTATATAATGCCATCTGGTCATGGGTTAATGCACATGAATTCAATGCATGAAAAGTACGTCAATAAAATCATTCGGAAGGTCATAAGACCATTTTGCCTCTTGAGCATTATCATAAAGTAACATCTTTTCAACTTTCGTATTTTTCTGAGACCCATGACAGATGTTAAAATATTATGACACATGAGAATTAAAGAACATAGATATTTCTATTAGTTCCATGAGTATAGTCACTTATGGAATTTGTGCATTTGCACGTTTCGTTCATATCGTATGGATCATGCCAAAAGAAAGAAGGGATAGCCTTAACATACCCAGAATAGAGAAAACTCCGTATAATATTCTTGGAGAATATTGCATCGTATTCCTTTAGAACCCCAAAATTTGTTCGTTATTAAACTTCCAATAATCTTCGTTGGATTGTTTTGGTTGGAAAACATTTTCTTGTGGGAGCTCGTCATTCTGTTGGTGTTTGTTCATGAGAAATGGAAAATTTGCTTTGTTTAAAGCTTGAATTGACTAAGCAGGGGCTAACATTTTCTAGACCAAGAAGCTAGAATTTTCTCTTTTGAATTCCAATATCCAACATCTTTTGAATCAAGAACATCTTTTGGTTCTTTTTGTCCAAAAGGAAAATGCAGTCAGACTAAGCTACGTATTAAATTCAATCAACCCTTAGGTAGCCACCTATTCCAACATGACTATGAGTCATTGTTTGGAAAGTGGTTGGCTGCCACGTTCTTTTTTGGGTGTAATTTTATTAATTTATCCACTTATTAGATGATCGGGTAATATTTCGTTACCCGGTAATTAATTTATTACCCGTATAATTTAAGAATTATCACAAATTACTTAAAATTCTATTTATTTTCAAAATACTTCATATATACTTTATATATTACACTATCGTGGTCATATAGTACCTTCCATGGTACTAGTTTATAATTATCGGGCGTTATCGTTTGACCCGTATTTTATTTCAAATTGGCCACTTTCAACGAAACTCATTTTCTTTAATCTGTGTACCCCTTTATCCTTCATAACACTTATTTAAAGCTTGTTATAAATAGCGTAAGTACGTTAACGTCAAGATGATCTCATCCCCTACGACGGTTAACTAAAAACAAAATTTTAACGTACAATATTTCAGGGTGCAACGTTGTCGTAATGAAATACCGCAGGACGTAATATTGATATAATATTGCGGGGCGTAACACAAAATTTTCCAGGGCCTTACATTCTCTCCCCCCCCCCTTAGGATCATTCATCCTCGAATGAGGAGTAGAGTCCGCTCTAAACGCTTAACACAATATATCCCCCTTTTTTTTCACCTACCTCAAGTCCCTAAATTTTAACTAACTCCCAACTTTTTCAGAAATTTCGGCAGAGTCTCCTTTGTAACTAGGTTTATCCACCTGCCAAAGAACTACCAAAACCATCCTAACAACTCATCCACAACTCGACAAAGCACCACAAGGTATATATCCATAACACTAATCTCTACATTATAAGCGCTACATTATCATAATGTTACCTGAACATGGACTGCACATTCTTTAATCACAACACCTATAAGGTACCTTTCAACTCAAAACCAAATGTTATGCAATCAAGTGAAAATATTTTCTTTATATGACACTTTCGGCCTTCAAGGTGGCCTCCTCAACTTACAAGCTTTGCCATAACACATTTACGGAAACAATCCCAACCTCCGAACTTATCAAGGATGATAGCTAGATACCTCGCATAAACTAACTATCCATTAACTTCTCCTTCAATAATTCTCACCGGAATGATATACCAAAGATTCCCAATTACCTTCTTAGACATAGATACATGGAACATCGGAACCATGGAGGGCAACGATACGATAGGGGGGCGGGGGACATCATACTCATAACTTGATCCATCTTTTTCAAGGTTTCACAACTTCTGAAGTGCACTACACCTACTTCATCCTTAAGGATAATTCACATAGCATCTTCCTAGAGGAAACCTTGACAACAGCTTGCTTACTTTATTTGACCCTAAATCTCTATGCCAGACACCAGAGTCGAACACCTGGTGACTTTTAACCATTATTCTGTGGGGGGATAGAATGAATAAGACTATAGAGTTCTTACCCGATATGATTGACCATGGAATGACGCTACCTTTTGACATGCTTGAACCCATACCCTTAATAAATTTACCATAAATAGGAACAACGAGGTTCGAGATTGGACTGGAAATATCTCAAGAATTCATCAATGTAGATGTGTTGAGCAGGGTGTCTTATGAGGTTATATTTTTTTAGGAAACATTAAGCTTACTATGGATCATGATGGCATGATTAATCATTGCGATGAAATCATTTGTTCGAAATAATGAAGCATAGAGTTTAGATGACACATCGGCAATAGAAATCATTTACGGAGGTATATTCAAGTACGTGCCCCCAGTTATCTCCTGGAGTGTAGGAAAGAACAATTTATCAAGAATGAGAATACTCTGGCAAGTTGATCCTATACAAGAGTACTATAATTCAAACCGCTCAACCCTCCCCGATAGTTGATCCTATACAAGAGTACTAAAGATACGACAACTTGTCTTTCAAATTAATATGATATGTGCCAACCCCGTGAAATCCAATATGAACCTCTTACGATAAAATCCACATTGCTAGGACATCTTAATAGGGGGGCGGTGGAAATCATGTACTGGATGGAGAGGGAATGAACTGCTCCCTATGAGAGTGACACAGTTCTGCTATCATAATTCTCCAGCTGCGATACCAGGACACTTTACGGGCAACTTCAATACCAAGAACAAAGTGAGTTATTTATTGCGGAACGATTTAAGTGAGCAAGAAAGTCATATTACAATGGGCAAAGAAAAGATCTTTTTGTGGCGGATTTGTGAAAACCTCAAATTTCTTAGAAACTTACACAGACAAACGATCTACTTCAACTGATATGAATACATATGATAGGAGATGAGATAGGCTCTTATGTTACCAGATAGTGAAAATACTTCGTGATAATATTGACGAAGGAGCAAAATGATTGTTTGAACCAAAGAAACAACCTACACCAAGGAGAAAAGAGTGACTCAAGAAGGATCACAACACTGTGCTGCTTTACATTGAATTTGGCACCATATAGGCAAATTTTTACGACGGTTCATGCGTAAGTACACGTGAGTAGATGTTATCCATTTGAATAAAATGACCTATAAGAAATTTATCAGATATAGTTCCTTGGTAAGGGTCTAGGAAAGCAAGTGGAAATAGTTAACCTCGGATTCCGACTCAATTCAGGAAATCATCATGGGACTCAATTCCTCATGAGGTTGCGAGTAAGATAATTTAAATAAAGAGGCTTCACGAATAATGCATCCCGCTCAAAGAGTAGATACACATAATGGATCATAAGGTTGCCCTAACTTTATCCCAAACCCCATAGCAGTGTAAGAATTGACATATGACAAAGCAAAACCGGTGTCAATTAGAACATATACACCACGAGATTGAAAAGTGAATATACCTGTAACCATACCCAGGAAAGTCTCCGACCTTTGATGCCCCCTCATAGCATAGAACCTATCGGGCCCTCCCGAGCTCTGAATACTACCCCTGACTGCTCCATGCCCTGAAGGCGCTATAGATGAAGTAACTGAAGAACTGGCTGGCTGCGCCACACCCCTGCCTATGATCTAGCGAGATAAATGATAATCTCTTTGAAGGTGACCTGACATACCACACTGGTAGCATACATTGGTACCATAGTGTCATGACCCAAACCGATGGGCCACGACGGGCACCCGGTACCTTACTTAACCGAGTACCAACGTAACGTATCTTTCTTATTACATCATCATGTACATATGACATATGGGCCTAATAGGCCAACATAATCTTTTATAAAGTCAAAACATAGGCCGCTAAGGCCGTACAATCTTTTACGTACACGACACATGTCTACAAGCCTCTAAGAATACATAAATGTCATAAAGGTCGGGACAGAGTCCCACCATACCAAACAATACACGTCTAAATCATACTAACCAAATGAGCAACTCCGAAGCAAATGGAGCGCACCAACATCTTCCGCTGAGCTGATAGCCTACTTGGAGGGCTCTCGACCTCTCTATCGGGACCTGCAGGCATGAAACGCAACGGCCCCAGGCAATGGGACGTCAGTACGAATAATGTACCGAGTATGTAAGGCACATAAATAAATACATAAGAGACATGGAAGACATATAAAGTACATGACTCAACCTGTAAGTCTGAATAACTTTGTAAATCATAAATTACTTTTAACATCATGCATATGCGTATGAATGACATGTCGTGCATAGGTACATGTTTCATAACATCATCAGCCTCTGAGGGAATCCCATCATATCATATCGGCCACTGTGGGCAAAATCATCATCGTATACCAGCTGATCAGGTGGTGGTGCATATATAACGCCATAACCTTTCCCATATCCCATATACATATATATACATACATATATACGCGTATATAATGCCATTTGAGTACATACATACATATATATATATATATATATATATATATATATATATATATATATATATATATATATATATATATATATATATATATATATATATATATATGCGTATATAACGCCGTTTGAATCATATTTCAGCCACTGTGGGCAACATCATCATCATATACCAGCTGATCAGGTGGTGGTGCGTATATAACGCCGTAACCTTTTCCCATATCCCATATACATATATACATACATATATACGCGTATATAACGCCATCTGGTCATGGGTCAATGCACATGAATGCAATGCATGAAAAGTACATCAATAAAATCATTCGAAATGTCATAAGACCATTTTGCCTCTTGAGCAATATCATAATGTAACATCTTTTCAACTTTCATATTTTTCTAAGACCCATGAACAGATGATAAAATATTATGACACATGGGAATTAAAGAACATAGATATTTCTATTACTTCTATGAGTAGAGTCACTTATGGAATTTGTGCATTTGCACTTTTCGTTCATATCGTATGGATCATGCCAAAAGAAAGAAGGGATAGCCTTAACATACCTGGAGTAGGGAAAACTCCGTATAATATTTCGTTGGAATTTCACGTTACTTCTCATTACCCAACAAATGAATTAGGACAACAACGATCATGATTCTGTATATCTTTGTTGCATCCATAAGGGTGATTAACTTTTGATTATCGGCCCTAATGCTTTTGACGTTCCAATTTGGCATTTGATGATGTGGCCATCTCTTTATGTGCTTAATTGATGCTAGAAAAATTGGCAAGTGTGGTATCTAGTATTTTTTTAAGTTTGCTTCTCTTTTGTATTAAAGGATTGTATAATACCAACTTAAAAAGATTCTACTCTATCAATAGGACTCATGGGAACCAGGTTGTTGAGATGACATTTATTAGAACATGATATATGTATTGTTGTCAAGGAATGTGCCGTCGGCTTCTCATTATAGATAGCCACCTAGGAAAGTTAATTGCTTAGTCACTATATGTGGTAAGCTAGTGCTGCCACATGTCTTTGGAGTATAATTAATTAAGTTTTATCCACTTATTAGTTAATCGGGTAATATTTTATTATCCGGTAATTAATCAATTGCCCGTATAATTTAAAAATTGCCATAAATTACATAAAATTCAACATATTTTCAAAATACTTTATATATTATACTACCATAGTCATGTGGTACCTTGCATGGTACTAGGTTATAATTATCGAGTATTTTAGCTTGAGCCGTATTTTATCCCAAAATACCAAATTTCAAGGAAATTCATTTTCTTCGACTTGCTTCCCCTCTCACCTTCACGAATTTATTCATCACTTACAATACTTATAATCACCAAATAATCTTTTCCTTGGACTGATGTCAATTACCTTACGACAAATTCAACGTAAAATACTGTAGGGTGCAACATCGTCATAACTTATTACTGCAAAGCGTAACATCACCGTAATGTAATATTGTTGGGTACAACACTGTCGTAACTTAATACCGCAGGACGTAACATCAATCATAATATATTACTACAAAGCATAACATCGACATAATACTGCGGGGCGTAACATTATTCCCTCTTTTGGAACATTCGTCCTCGAATGTTGACTGATGCACTTATCATTTTCATAACTTATATCTTACGAATACTTTAGAACTTCCCTTGTCATCTAGGCGACTGTTCTGTGAATAAGTCCAAAGTCCAGGGCATTCTTCCCTTAGGCCTCCTTCTCACACCACAACTTATAGTCGGAATCTTTCCAATCTCGTAACTGTTGCTACCTTTAATCGTGTAGCCTGTATGATTTTGACCTTGTGTATGTGTCCAATCTCTAGGTTTCATATGTAGAGCTTGATAAGATGTCCCTTTGGGCATCTATGAGTATACTGATGTTTTTTGCTCGGTATTTTGTTGAATTCACGAATATTGCTATATCTTATCGCATAGGTCTGTTTAGCCATCCGTATGAATTTACTGCATACTTGGCACTAGGCCATATTTCAAAAATCTTTTTCCCCCACATTTCACATCATTTCCACTTTCAGCATTAATCTTGCAATTTAAGATAATGGGCACATACGAGGGCAATTCATGTTGTAAGCATAGAGAGAATTTCACATAGTTTGGCATAATAATCACAGTTTAAAGTTGACTTGAAATCTAGGCATTTTAGCACATAGTTCACATTCTTCACACATCCTCAATTTACCAAGAATAGCATATTGAACACATTGAGACACACCTTTCACATATATTCTTGCAACACCAATTCACTTGAAATTCAAGTACTATATCAATCAAATTTCTAACTTACAACATTTGTATAGACACCAAGGGAGCTCAATTTCTAAGAAGAGGGGGTTTTAGTCATACATACCTCAATAGAGCTTTCCTTAAATTCTTATAATAATTCTGGAACTCTTAGCAACTTCGATCTATTTTATGAGAATTACAAGTTGAACCAAAAATTAGAGAGATAATCAGGATTCTAGCTCATTTGAGCATATTATCAAGCACTAAGTGTGCATTATAATTTTAAGACCTTTTTGTGAGAGATTCTACATTCCTACACCCCATTTATTACATTTTTAGCTCATAATCTCCCCATACCCTTTTATCATACATGCATGCAAGATAATCGACCCTTATACCCATGAACCCACTTGCTAATTACTTATTTTATTAGTAATTTCGAAATCAAATGTTAGGGCACAAGTTCTTACCTCTTAGGATGAAGGCTTAGTAACTTTACTTGATAATCTTCGAAGATTTGGGCAAGAATTGAATCGTCACCTGGTGAGGATCACTTTCTCCTTCTAGAACTCTTTCTCTCACTCTAAATATAGTAGAAAATAGCACAAGAGGTCTAATGGGGTGTTTGTAATGGAATGGGGTCGGGTTTTAAAAGTTAGAAAATAGGAGCCCTAACTCAATCTGCGGTCGCATAACTGATATGCGTCCCGCAAAAGGGACCGCAAAAGTAGCCCTCAAAACTTGAATATTCTGCCCGGGTATGCGACCAATCATCGGTTCGTATACCTATTTTGCGGTCGCATAATGCATCGTAGAACTGCCCTTCGCAAAAATCCCAAGGAGGTTATGCGACGACTATACGGGCATATGGATTATGTGATCACATAATTGGCTGCATAGTTATCCTCAAAATTAGCCAACATTCTGTCTCACTCTGCGGCAGCTATGCGGCGCACATTTCTATTATGCAGCCGCATAATGGGCTGCAGAAACCCGCTCTTTTGAAAAACATTTTTCCTTAACTTTTTAATGCACAGATCAATCAAAAAATTTATAACACATATTCTTAACTTGGCACTACGATATTTTTGGTTTTTGAGTAAAACTTTCACGGGGCCTTACATGGCGAAGACATCAAAAACTGTTCCACAAAAGGAAAAAGCCTCTTCATCGTGACCGGCCGGTCGACAAAACCTCAGTGGAGCCGCGCCTTGAGGAATGCGCTCCCGAGATGGGGTGTGATCTTTCTTTTGACCTTAAAGTCGAGAAAACTTCTTCTGTCCCTAGCCGATGTGAGCCAATGTCTAGGTACATGTGCTCGATAACTGAGAGCAACCTCGAGCAGGTCAAGGAAGACTGCCATTTGGAGAAGAAAGAGGTGGTGATTCTATCTCCCGATGAAGATATCACTACTCATGTGGAAGGGTTTCTAAGTGTTTATACTTATCCTTTCACGTTGGGCCATGTTGATCTCTTAATCATCAACTTCTGTTACCAATACCAAATAACTCTAGGCTAGATCCACCCTTCCTTTTGGTACATTTTCATTTTGTTCGATTTTTCGCGAGCAAAAAAAAAAGAACGCCTTTCACCCTCGACCATCTCATCAGGATGTATAGGCCCCGTCTTTTTCAAGGTGGGTTGATAAAGCTTCAGCGTCGGGCCACCAAGATGTTGTTCTCGAGCATAGACAAGGACAAGCATCGAGGGTGGATGGGTCGGCTCGTTCAAGTGAAAACTTCCGGCCATGAAGATGACATTTCCCAAGAAGTGGAATATGGAGCGTAAATTCGATCCTTCATTTAACTTTTATTTACTGTTTTGTTTCCTTTGCATCTTTTTACTAACATACTTTTATGTGATGTAGCGATCTCTTGGATGCCTGGTGCAATTCCGGACCTCGAGAGCTGAGTTCGTACCCTAGCTTCGACCTCCTCGTATATTGAGTGCTCGGTGTGATTTAGCAAGGGGCCGATGGGAGGACAAAAATCATGGTAAGACTTTTCTTTACGTATGTGATGGTCTTAAAATGTTTCCCTCTTATACTTACTTGATTTCTGTTCATACAGGCCTTGTAAAAGATGCCGTAATGAGGCCCCCATCCAGGGAGGAGGAGGTTCCGCCCCCGGTCCCCAAGCCGTTGAAGGAAAAGAAAAGAAAAAATGTCTCGTCCTCCAATACTCTAAAGCCCAAGAAGAGCAAGGCTAGTAGGTTGAAAAAGGATATTATCGCCCTTCCTGTTGATGTAGCTCAGCGCCTAAGAGAGGAAGAAGAGGAAAATGAAGATGTTGACTTTGAGCTAGTAGCTCAAATGAAGAGGAATATCGAGGCTCCGAAGGCTGCTGAGCTGGTGATGATCGAAGAGGTTCAGCCTCAGACTGAAGATATCTCGGAGGGTGGCTCGAGCAAAGTCCTCGAGTCCTTGGGGGCTGAAGATGCCTTCCGTCTTGATGAGAAATCGATGGATGTGCCTGAAAGGGCCGGTTCTGAGGCTTTTCGGAATGAAGAGAACTCCCCAAGTGACTTACTTGGGGCAATAAACGTTGATGATTCACCGCCCCTCCCCACATTTTTCGAAGGGAAAATTCAGGAAGCCCAGGCCATGGAGACCCTCTATGTGTGAATGGCCCACAAAGGGGAAAACCTTTTTCGATCTGGGTGATGTATCAAGTATCTTCGATGAGGCTCAGCGACTCCTAACCTAGGTAAACCTCAGCTCCCTTTATCAATAGTATGTTTGCCTTTATTTCCTCTTGCCTGATTTTCTTTCTTTTTTCATAGGCCTTGACGCTTCATTGGGAAGACTTTTCTAAATCCTGGGCCGAGCTGAACCCGTGAGAACCTGATCTTAAAAGGCTCACGAAGGAGAGAGATACCCTCAAACTCTTCAGTGGGAAAAAGGAAGAGGAGATCAAGGACCTCCGAGCTGAACTAGCCATAGCTCACAAAGAGTAGACGGACCTGATCGAGCAGGTAATGAAGAGTTTTCTTAGAAGTTTGATGTATCAATTCAGGGATGACAACTAATACTTTGATCTTAAAGGTTCAATAGAAGGTTGAAAAGATCGAGCAACTCCGTGAGGAAGCCAACATGATGAAGGTAGAGACTTTATGGTGGAAGCAAAACATGGACTGCCTTGCCTTGGAGAAGTATATAGCTCGAGTCCAACTGTCAACGGTTGAACGCCAACTCCAAAGTATGAAGGAAGAAAGTTTTTCCCGAGCCAAGAAAATTAAGGAGCTCGAGGATCAGTTGGATGCTGATCTAGCAAAGGCCGCAACTGGTGTAGAAAGAGTAAAGGCTTAAGTGGAGGAGATCGTGGCCGTCTACCGAGATGACGCTAAAGCTGCTCAAGCTCGAGAGAGAGAAGTGATTGGCACCTCTCAGACTCGATCATACTGGGCTATCAAACATGCTAAGTACTAGTCTCGAAGAGAGACTCTCGAGGAGATCCATGATCGTGGCTTCGACCTTGCTGTCGATATCGAGAATGTGAAAGTACTCGAGGCCGAAGCTAAATCGCTACTTTCATATGATGATGATGACTCGAGGAGAGTGAGTGGATCCGAGAGTGGAGATTCTAGTGACGAAGATGCAGCTCCTGAAGAAAATTAAGCACTTAGGATTTTTCCCTCTTTTTTGGATTTTTTGTGTATGATCTTGACCGACCCATGCAAATTTTTCAATATATATATATAAAATGATTCCTCTCTTATCCCGACTTTTGTCTTACGAAAATTCCAATTTGCTTTTCGCCTTAAGACAATTTTAATACACTTTGTACCTTGATAGAATTTTGACTCACTTCGTGTCTTGTGAAAATTTTGTTTGTGAATCCAAAACATAGGAAACTGGATCGAATTCAGACTAATATAATCTCTATAACCGAGTGAGTATTTTCTTGAACTTGAAGTAGAAAAGACCTTATTTTAGTTGTGTGAGGTTGTATTCTCGAACTCAAAAATATAATGGCCTTTAGGCTCTTGAATTGGGCCGATACGGCCTCAAAAGAATGACCTTTTTCCCTTTTCGGCTTAAAAGTTTAATCATATAAAAATTTGCTATGCCTTAGTATGAGGTAAATCCATACTCATTAGGATTTTCGAGGGTTAATGTTATTGAAAGCCTTTACTTTGTTATACCTTAGCATAAGGTTGTTCGTGAGTTCGAATAATTTGGTACCCCTTAAGGTTTTTGAGGGTTGATGTTATCGAACCTTTTGTAATTTTGCCGAGGGTAGCCTTTTTTAACTGGTTTTATGAAAATATTAGAAGGTCTGTTTTATTATAGAATTCGGACGTCTCCGAACCGTGCTAGTTTGGCCGTAGTCTTTAACTTGAGATTTCCCTTTGGGCTTGTTTCTCAATTTCACTTTGAACTTGTTCAAAGCGTCAGTCCCCGAGTGTGAGTCCCGTGGCCCGTAAAGGTGAGGGTTGATTTTTTAAGGTCTTATAATCTTGAAGTTTAATAATTCGAGCATGTCAATTTTTGGATGGCAGTCCCCGAGTACGGGGTTGATTGTTCGAGCTTTAGTTGCGATTGGCGCTTGAGCCGGTTTCCGCAATAGATCATAAGTATGAAATTGTAAAATAGAAATTTCACTAAGGCATGGAACATCAGGTAAGGAAAAAATACTTCTTTCAATAGATCATTCATGCGTACATGTTCATTAGGTCTTGAGTAATCTACATGGACATGGTTCATTTGACCGTTTGTCCCTTTATAAAATTTACCTATCGAGTCCCTGTTGACATGAAGTATTTTCCTTGAAAACATAACATCCGAAGGTGATGCCCCCCAGTATTCGAGGTTGATTTGTAAAGAAGCCTCGGATACTGTTGAATTGCTCTAAGTTAGCATGAACAATGGTTGCCTCATTAAAAACCATGCCACAAAAACCCATTTGGAATAAAAATCAGTCGAAGGGAAAAAGACTGCAACGCGTGCTTTCAGGCCTAAGAACTTCATTTTTGGAGAGAGCTTCAATGCCTTCGATTGAACACCTGCAACAAGTTAGTATAAAATATAAATGAAAAAGGAGAAGGTCATACCTTAGCAATAATATCGTTTGAGGAGTGATATGTTCCAATTGTTCGTCGTTCATTATTTCAATTTTGTAAAATCCTTTTCCGACGATATTGAGGACCTGATACTGTCCCTCCTAGTTAGATCGAGCTTTCCCTCATTTGGGTCTCGAGTGTTGATGGTGATTTTTCTCAAGACTAAGTACATAATTTTGAAGTGTCAAAGATTGGCTCTTCGATTGTAATATCTCTCGATTCGTTGTTTCTGGGCGGCCATTCGAACAAGGGCAGCTTCCCATTTTCATCTAGCAATTCGAGGCTTGTATTCATATCCTCCTTCATTGTGTATCGAAACCTGACGCTAGGTTCTTTGACTTCGACTAAGATCAGTGCTTCAGCGCCATATACTAAGGAGGACGGTGTTGCCCCCGTACTAGATTTTGTCATTGTTCGATATGCCCAAAAGACTTTGGGAAAAATTTCACTCCATTTTCCCTTAGTGTCGTTCAACCTTTTCTTTAGATTCTGAATGATGGTCTTGTTTGTCGATTCAGTCTGTCCGTTCCCACTAGGATGATATGGCATTGACAAGATCCTTTTTATCTTGTTATCTTCGAGGAACTTTGTTATTTTGCTGCCGATTAATTATTTTCCATTGTCGCATACGATCTCGGCGGGTATCCCAAATCGGCATACGATGTGATCACAAATGAAATCTATGACTTCTTTTTCTCTTACTTTCTCGAAAGTCTGTGCTTCAACCCACTTAGAGAAATTGTCAGTCATAAATAAAATGAATTTAGCTTTACTTGGGGCTGATTGTAGAGGGCGGACAATATCCATTCCCCATTTCATAAACGGCCATGGGATAAGACTGAATGAAGTTGCTCTCCGGTCTGGTGGATCATCGGTGCATGTCTTTGGCATTTGTCGCATTCGAACGAACTCCTTAGTATCTTTTTCTATATTAGCCCAATAGTATCCTGCTCTGATGACTTTGTGTACTAGTGATTCAGCACTGGAATGGTTCCCACAAGTACCCACGTGAATTTCCCATAGGACATAGTCGATGTCTCCCGGACCCAAACATATTGCCAACGGTCCATCGAACATCCTTCTATATAATGTTCCATCTTCGGCCAATGTGAATCGTGCAGCCTTTGTTCGCAGAGTCCTTAATTCCTTAGGGTTCAATGGAAGCTTCCCATTTTTTAGATACTCGATATACTTGTTCCTCCAATCCCAAGTTAGGCTTGTGGAGTTTATTTCAGCGTGGCCTTCTTCAACCATAGACATTGGAAGTTGAACGACAGTCCCTGAGCTAATTTCGCCATCTTCGACTGATGACCCCAAATTTACAAGGGCATCGGCCTCACTGTTCTGTTCTCGAGGTATATGCTGTAGGGTCCATTCTTTAAACTAGTGTTGGGTGGCATGTAGCTTGTCCAAGTACCCTTGCATTCGATCTTCTCGAACCTTGAATATCCTATTAACTTGGTTAACCACAAGTAGGGAGTCACACTTGGCCTCGATGACCTCTGCTCCCAAGCTTTTAGCCAGCTCGAGACTTGCAATCATGGCCTCATACTCGGCGTCATTGTTAGTCAACTTAGGGGTTTTGATAGATTGTCTAATTGTATTGGCTGTGGGAGGCTTCAAAATGATGCCTAGTCCGAACCCCTTCACATTCGAAGCGCCATCTGTGAAAAGGGTCCATATCCCCGAAGATGTACCCGTTTTTAACAAAAGTTCCTTTTCGACCTCGGGTATGAGGGTTAGCGTGAAGCCGGACACGAAGTCTGCTAAGACTTGAGACTTGATGGTCATTCAGGGTTGATACTCGATATCATACCCACTGATTTCGATGGCCCATTTAGCTAATCAGGCCGAGAGTTCGGGCTTGTGCAGATCATTACGAAGAGGGTAAGTGGTTACCACACGAATTGGGTGGCACTGAAAATATGGTTTTAATTTTTCTAGAGGGGCTTAGTACAGCAAGCAATAATTTTTCTAAGTGTGGGTACCATGTCTCAGCTTTACCTAAAGTTCGACGGACATAGTAAATAGGAAATTTTGTACCTTGCTCTTCTCGAACTAGGACACCACTTACTGCGACTTTCGAGACTGTCAAATATACGTAAAGTTAGTCATCCGCTTTCGGAGTATGAAGCAATGGTGGGCTCGAAAGATAACACTTTAGTTCTTCTAACCCCTGTTGGCATTCCGGGGTCCAAGCAAAATTGTTCTTCTTTTTGAGTAGTGAGAAGAACCTGTGACTTCGATCTGAAGACCTTGAGATGAACCGGCCTAAGGCGGGTATCTACCCTATTAATCTTTATTCGGCCTTATGGTTGTCCACACTGTGATGTCTTTGATTGCCTTGATTTTATCGGCATTGATCTCTATCCCCAAATTTGACACCAAAGCCGAGGAACTTGCCCGAACCAACCCCGAATGCACATTTCTCAGGATTGAGCTTCATGTTGTATTTTCTCAATATATTGATATTTTCCTGCAAATGTGTTAAATGGTCCTCTGTGCAGGGACTTAAGTAGCATATCATCAATATATACTTCCATTGATTTACCTATTAGTTCTTCAAACATTTGATTCACTAAGCGTGGGTAAGTAGCACCAGCTTTTTTTAACCCAAACGGCATTATATTATAATTGTAGGCACCATACTTAATGATGAATGAAGTCTTTTCCTGATGCTTTTAGTTCATTTGAATTTGATTGTACCCGGAATAAGCGTCGATAAAACTAAGGATCTCGTGGCCGGCCATGGCATTGATCATGCGATCGATATTCGGCAGAGGAAAAGAGTCTTTGGAACATGCTTTGTTAAAATCTTTATAATCTATGCAGATTCTAAGTTTGTTCCCCTTCTTCGGGACTACAACTACGTTTGCTAACCATTCGAGATATTTTACTTCCCAGATGGACCCTATTTTGAGAAGCTTAATTACCTCGTCCTTGATGAATGCATGTTTTACCTTGCGTTGGGGCCTTCTATTTTGTTTTACCGGTCTGAACTTCGGGTCCAGGATCAATCGATGTGTTGTTATCTCTTATGGGATTCCTGTCATATCCAGGTGGGACCAAGCAAAAAAATCCATGTTATTTAAAAGGAATTGAACTAGCTTTTTCCTTAGGTCGGGAGTTAACCTCGTGCGCGGGTATACCTTTCGATCGGGAAGGTGCTCGATCAATATAATTTGTTAGAGCTCCTCGATCGTTGACTTCGTTGAATCAGAATCATCGGGGGTCAAGAAGATTCGAGGTATCATAAAATCTTCATCCTCGAAGATCTCTTGCTCCTCCGACTGGGCCGAGGCCGGTACCTGTGGTTGCTATTTGACTTTTTGTTTTTCCTTTAGCTCTGATTCCTTTGCTAATGAAAGCGTTGATACCTGTACTACTTCGTCGATTGCAAACATCTCTTTGGCTGAGGGTTGTTCTCCGTACACCGTTTTGATTCCTTCCGACATTGCAAATTTCAAGACTTGATGGAGCGTCGAAGGTACTGCCCTCATATTATGAATCCAAGGTCTTCCGAGCAGCACGTTGTATCTCATATCACCTTCGATTACATGGAAATTTGTCTCCTGGATAGCCCCGGCCACATTTACTGGCAACATGATGTCCCCTTTCATGGTTTCACTTGCCATGTTGAAACTGTTGAGTACTCGAGTTGCAAGCATGATTTGATCCTGGAGGCCGAGTTGTTCTACGACCCTCAATCGAATAATGTTTTCCGAGCTACCTAGATCAACCAACACACGTTTAACTTGAATATTATTCATAAGAATAGATATTACCAGTGCATCGTTGTCAGACTGTTCGATCCTTCTGCGTCCTCATCGTTGAAAGATAAGGTATCTTCTGGTAAGTAGTCTCGGGTATGCTTCTCCCTTGTGATTGTCACTTTGGTGCATTTAAATATCGGGCCTTGAAGAATATCAACCCCACCAACGATCATATGAATTATGTGTTGCGATTCCTCATGTTCGTTTTTCCTATTTGCATCCCTATCTCCGAAGTAATTTTTAGCTCGGTCACTAAAGAACTCTCGAAGGTGACCCTCATTTAATAAACGAGCTACCTCCTCCCTTAACTGTCTGTAGTCTTCGATTTTGTGACCATGGGTTCCATGGTGTTTGCATAATTGATTAGGGTTCCTTTGAGCCTGATCGGTCTGTAGGGGTCTGGGACACCTAGTTTCCTTGATTCGTCCAATGGTTGATACAATGCCTGATGCATCAATGTTGAAGTTATATTCTGATAATCGTGGCTCTTCTTTGGGCTCCACATGTTTATCCAAGACACTCTTACTCATGATCCCTAGGAAACGTTTTCCTCGATCATTCCAAATGGGATTACGTCCCGATCCATTATTTCTGCGAATGGCGATGTATGGTTGGTATCGATCTCTATTTGATTGGGTCTCTCTGTCGATGTCTCTTTGAATCCTGCCATTGGATCTATTTGGTTAAACGGAACCGGAAGGGGCTCCTAACTGATCATCCTCGACTCTAATCTTTGACTGTTATCGATTATGTACATCAACCCAGGTCACAGCTGAATATTGAATCAAATTCTGCTTTAGTTGTCGTGATACTACCGAACGTCGCTTGTTCAAACATTGAGTGAAGGCTTGGGCAGCCCAATCATCAGTGACGGGGGGCAGGTCCATGCGTTCCCTCTGGAATCGAGATATGAATTTCCTTAACATTTCATTGTTCTTTTGTCTCACTTTGAAAAGGTACAACTTCCTAGTCGCAACCTTTATTGCTCCGGTGTATGCCTTTACGAACAAATCAGCAATCATGGCGAAGGAATCAGTGGAATTGGGCGGCAAATTATGGTACCATATCATTGGCCCCTTCGATAAAGTTTCTCTGAATTTTTTCAACAGAACAGATTCAATTTCATCATCCTCTAAGTCATTTCCTTTTATCCCGCATGTATAAGAAGTGACATACTTATTAGGATTAGTAGTTCCATTGTACTTGGGAATTTCTGGCATGTGGAACTTCTTTAGAATGCGCTTCAGAGCCGCACTTGGTGGGAAAGGCTTCTGTACGAACTTCTTCGAATCTAAACCCTTTAGTATCGGGGGTGCTCCCAGTATTTGATCAACCTGTGAATTGTATGTTTCTACCTTTTTTCATTAACCTCAATTTTCTTTTCTCCTGATTCAATCCGTTTGGTGAGCTCCTCGAGCATCTTCATGATGGCAGGATTTGTTCCCGATCAATTATCATTCGATTTCTCCGGTAAATGTTCGACCTTGTGAATCACTTCTTGTGATGCATCGAGCTTTATTCTGCTTGGTGCTCGATTCTGATTTTGGAGCTGCACTATCGCAGCTTGCTGAGTCTGCAACATTTCAAATATCATTCGAAGGCTAATCCCGCCTTCTTCACCATTTTGTGTGTTCTGTTCAGCAGCCTGGGCATCTCTACGGGCACTATTTCCAAGGTCGGTGCCTAAATTTTCATAAATGGCAATACGAGAACCGACATCGACTAGATCTACGGCTAGTGGTCCATCGGGATTGGTTGGAGGCACTGCGTTTTCCGATGCGACTATGTTTTCGTTCTCACCATCAAGACCAAGGTCGGCGTCTGTGTGAGAGGGCACTACTTGAGAGTTTGACATGTTGATTCCTGAAATCAAGGACACTTACGAGAACAAGCATAAAAGCAGTATGTGTTAAGAAGATTAATACTAGGCAATCACTGTAAGCACGTAATTTTTTACCCATCTTAATGTTGTTTTGAATAAGTGTCAAATCAGAAGTCAATTACGTTGCTTACTTAATTCTTTGCTCAAAAACTCTTCGAGTTTCCAAGCAAAGAGGGCAGTTGTAAGCACGTAATTTTTGACTCGCGCATTTTTAAAGTTAGTTTAGTATTCCTAGTATTTTTAAAGTATTTGTCCGAATTATTCTAATGGGATTATAGTTCACTCTTGCTTTTAATTTTAGATTACAAATTTGAAAACAAAAAATAGTTTCATTATATATTTTCTTATTTTAACTTAAGGCCATTAGTATTTTATAGCAATACATTTTCATTTTTACTATGATTTTCACTTATATTTCTCCACTTTATTTTTAATACAATAATTTATATAAAAATATAGTTTCATATTATGATATAGTTTACTTTAATTAATTAGAATTGATTTTATATTCTAAGAGGAAAAGGTTTAAGTTTTTAATTATTGGACTTAAAAGAGTTCAAACTCAAAATTTGGAGCCCATTTTCGGACTAGCCCCTTGATCCCAAACTCCCAATAGCCCCAATTAGGCAACCCATGCCCCAAACCTGCGGGATCTACCCTGACCCGCCCCATTGCAACATTTAATCCAAATCACTTATCCTCCTCTCATCTAATGGTTATTATTCACCCCTACCTACATATATAAACATAATATCTCTTAAACCATAACCTTAAAGAAATCCTTACCCAGCCGCAATTCCCCCCACACCACGCCCTTCTGCCTCTGTCTGCCACTCAACCAGCCGGAAAAGTCATTTTTCGGGATGCGCTTTTGGTCTCCTACCACCGCCTCTTTCCTCCACGTGTCCTGACATGTAACAAACCCTCCCCCCCCTCCCCCCCTCCCAAACCAGAATCTTTCGTCATTTTTTTTTATTAATCACAAATTCAATTTCTGTTAGACAATTTTTAGAAAATTGGAGGCCGTAGGATTAAGATTCCTTCATCCTAAATCTCCATTTGTCTAGAATTTGTCTATGTAAAGGAATTTCAGAATTTACCTTAAGATTTTGGATTTTTGAATTTTAAAAAGGGGGATTTTATCCATTGCTTGGGGAGCAAGAACAGAAAGTTCTAGGAGGCTATATATACTTGGTATTTCTGAGTTTGAAGGGAAAGGAAAAAAATCGGAAAAAAAAGGTCTAGGGTTCTTGAGGTGATTTTTTTTTATTCTGATCTTCTCCATTTTGTGGAAATCTAGAAAAACAAAACTAAATACAGATAAAAAAATATGGTTTTAGCTTAGTTCTTTGTTCAAGTTTGGTTTTCCATTTCAAAATCAAAAAACAGAAAGAAAAAAAAGGTACCAAAAATATTTCTGTCTCCTTGCTTTTCAACTTCGGATTGATATTGCAAAAATAGAGTTCGATTGAGTGAAGTCTATCGCTATTGTTGCTCACCGTTCGAATTTTTCGATCGTGGTTTGCTGCTCTGTTCGAATCTCCTTTTGAAGTCTTTTGTTCAGATACATCATTTTTTCAATTCCTTCATTGTAGCTGTTGAAATTTAATTGAAAGTTCAACGTCAGGTCCGTCTCTTTACTAAATTTAATCGAAAGCTCATTTTATGAATTTCCTTTCATATGTGGATATGATCTGTCTTTCCTTTCTCTGTGATTGAAATGTCTCGTAATTTAGAATCTTACTGGTCACAACGTGTGGTATTGAAAGCCGAATTGGTTGTGGTGAAATCTGAAAGGAAGCACGTCATTTTTATGTTAGAATTAGTATTGGTTACTCCCTTCGGTTTACCAAAATCTCATGTTTCCTCTGTTCTCCCTATGTAAATGCGAAGTGGTTTTGTTGATATTATTGAACTGCTGAACTTTTTGAGATATGGTAGTTGGAGTGTGGATCCATTTGAATGCTTTGAAAATTTATCGTGCCTAAACATGAATTGGTTGTGCCGAGTTTGATGAATTTCTTGTCGCTGATTTCTATTTATTAACTTCGATCTGTGGCGAGGGTTACGGTGTTCAGTCGTTTTATACCTCATTTCTCTGGTCTGCTTTTCGTTGTCTATATTGTGTGTTAAGGATGTTTATATTGTGAAGTCCATGTTCCCTGTTTTATCTTCACTTTAGGTTGAGGTCCAGTGTCATAGCATGAGTTTTCTGAAGGATTAATTAAACAATTTTGTATCGCCTCCCCATTTGAATTTGGGAAGTTCATTGTTTCTTTTGGTAACGTAGTGTGTCGGAAATTTATGGCTTATCGGAATTTTGGGGTTCAAGGATTGACTGTTTAAATATAATATTTGGTTCATAATTGCATTTGACTTAATCTTGCCTAAAAGGATCAATTTTTGCAAGGCTGGTTCAAATTTCAAATTAAATAAGTGGATTAGATATGTTCACTCTGTTCATGCTCGTTTATACGGATGCATGTTTTCTTGATTCTACCTTATCTGATTAAGCTTGGTATCAACTACTTGAACTAGAAATTAATTCACTCATGTAAATTGGCTTGTTATTTTGGATAACTATTGCTCATACTTGTGCTTAGATTTATTCTATCTTTTGATGGCTTTACTCCCCGTCCTTCCTTTATTTGTCACAGTTCTTCTTTCCGGAGTTATACTTTCTTTCAATACTTGAATATTTAACGGTTTAGACGTTATTTGTATAAGTTTGTTTGGTTGCTTGGGTGGATGTTTTGCGCACGTGGGTGGCGGGGGTGCCTTTAAACATGAGAAGTTAAAAGGAAACGAGCATGAAATTAATTTTTTTTAATTTTCTTTTAGGTTTATTTATTTCACTTTTATTACCTTGTCTGCTAGGAGCATGCTTAGGCCGACCACATTTGGGGTAGGCAAACTTTTAGGACGTTCATTTATTTAATTTCATTTGAGGTGAGAGGTCGCCCCTTTAGTTAAATTTATTCGAAGAATATCCCGAAGAACTTTGTAAATATTTTGGAGGCCTTGACGAGTATTGTGGAGAAGTCGTAGTATAGGTTAGCTTAGGACTTTTCTTTTCTTTTTCTTTTCATTTTATCTTCTTAAGTGAGGACTGCCTCGAGCCTCTTTTGTATTTTTTTCCTTTTATGTGTTTTTTTCACCTTAATTTGAATATTTTATAAGCCAACTAGATCGGGTATGCAACCGTGACTTTCACGGGACTCGAAAAATACCTAACACCTTCTCCCCGAGTTAAATAAACCCCCTTATTTGGAATCTCTGGTGTAAACTAGTTTTTGGAGTCCAAATGTGTTTTGAAAGAAAAAGTATTTTAAACGGTAACCTGGCACACCAAAATTATATGTTAGGTGGCGACTCTGAAATATCTTTTAAAACACAATTTTGTCACTTTTCAAAATTGAAAACCCTTTTAAGCTTTACAAATCTTTATATTATTTTAAAGAGGGTTAGTGAGGTGAAAAAAAGGGTGTGACAGCTCTGGCGACTCTGATGGGGACTTGCAGGTTGGAGCTGATATTGCGATCTTGTTAGCTTTTTAGAATATCCGGTTGAGGTTTTTATGTGTTTTATTTCCTTTATTTGATTTTTATTTATTTATGTCGTTTTATTATTTGCTTGTTGTTTATGTGTTTACAGTATTTCTTTATATATTACTTCTTTATAATTGTCATCATATGCATAACCCTGAGTCAATTCTTTCTGCAACAAGTTTCGTAGTACGTGTCGCGTATACGAACTCTTTGTTGAGTCACCCTTATTTTAGGAGGGGGGTCGTAGGACGTATGGAGTGGGTGAAAAGCTTGAGCAGCCACCATCGACCATACGCTCCCCCGAATTGCCTTGTTAGTGAACCCTAAATGTAGGTCAGCCTTTAGGTCATCTTTATTGCAACATATCATTATAACCTAGCAAGGCCCGATCCTAGGTGTCGTGTACTTTGTAGGAAACTTGTCCAAATTGTGTCAAATGGGCCCGCGGACCAAAAGGACATTCAATCATCTATGTGATACAAGATGCATTCTTTGAGGGTAAAAAGGTCATTTGGCAGACTGATGTTTGAGAAAGAAGGGTGAAAAATGAAGCAAGTATGGCCCACAATTATTTTTCTTTCACATTTTTTTCAACAAGAGAAAAAATGAAAAATGAAAATTCTAAAAAGATTTTACACCTTCATACCATTTTCACAAAAAATCAAAAAAAAAAAAAAGCAACTCATTTTTCAAGTCTATTGACCCTTTTGTAAGTCTTTTTAATTTTGGCCAATCTTCCCGAACTACGCATACCTGATTTTCGTCTTTTAAGGCATGATACGTAGGCAACCCACATAGGGTCCGGTCTTCCTAGTGAGTCTTAGGTTCTTGGCTTCGGGGTCATGGTCAAATCTTGCATGTTTAGCCACATTGGTTGTTTTTGCAAAATAGGGCTATTTTCTCAAAGTAGTTTATTATCCCATGTCTTAGAGCCCTGAGTCTACAACAAGGTTTCCTCTTACTTTAAGGTCCATCCTGGTTGAATTTGCATGTCTAATCACTTTTGTGCCAGATCGGTTGTTCTTGCAAATAGGGTCATTTTGCAAAAGTGGTTCAGTGACATGTGTCCTAAAATCTTGAGTCCACAACTAGGTATAATATTACTTTAAGGCCCGTCCTAGTTGAATTTGCATCTCTAGCCACGTTTGGCCATATCGACCATTTTTGCAAAATGGGTCATTTTTGCGAAGTAATTTCTAGGGACATAATTATTGGAAGTTTGAATCCATATAAGCCTTAGTGAGGTATTTCAATGTCTTTGAGGTCACCTTTGTTGAGTTTGCACTAATAGCCACCCTTGTCCATGTAGGCTATTTTGCAAAAATAGCCCAATCATGTCTTGCATGTGTCCAATAGGAGGTGTCGTGGCGTCGCATAGTGTCTCGAGTCAGTAACTCTATTTAGTATTATTTTTTTTCATTCAAGTATGGATCCATGTACCAGATCTCGAGCATGACAAATACCCAGGACCATCACATTTGGGAGCTTGTTTGAGGAAACTTTTTATGTTTTGAGTTTATTTTTGTGGTTTTTTTTACTCTCTAATCCTGTCTAGTAGCATTCACTCTTTTAGTTGGAGTCAAAGTTTGTCATAGTATAGTTTAGTTTGTCGGGTCTCTTGTTATCTTACTTCCTATTTTATATTTGAAAATCAAAAAAAAGTTATAAATAAGAAATTCAAAAAGATTTTTATTTTTAGTTTATTTTGTCTATTACTTTCCAGAACTACAATTGATCTAATTCATGAATGACATGATACGTAGACAACCTACATAGTGCTCGATCGAATCATTTTTAAAACTAGAAAAAAAAATAGATGAAGTTGTGGGATGTGAAAAATGAGAGGAAACTGTGGGATGGAAAGGAAAGAGTGGTAATCAAAAAGAAAAGGGAAGGAAGAAAAATGAAAAACCAAGGAGTGTCAAAGAGAAAATGAATAGGAAGAGGGGTCAGAAGAGTGAACTTGGGATGATGCCAATATGACCCTCATACCCTCGAAGTCATTTTAGAACCGATAATTGTGACTAGGTACATTGCATATAATATGATACTATTTGTTGTTAAATGCCCTAACATTAAATTGATGACTTCATTTTGTTTCTCTTTGTTATCTTAATTATAGCAGAAGAGTGGTTGGTTTGTGGTTCTTAAACTGGTAACTCTTCCTACAACATAAAGTTGAAAGGTAATGGCAGACGACAACGGAATTTAGTTGGTTGATACTGGTGCCCAAAATCAATTGGTTGAACAAGATACTGGGTTGGTCGAAGAGGTAAGGATGTTAAGACGACACATGGCGGACATGTATCAAGCTTGGATGACTGGAAAGGCACTATCCCCACCGCTCTCTAGCTCCCTAGATGCTACCCTCACTCGAGCCCTGGTCATAGTGACAGATTATCCACCATATTCTCCAAATTTTTCCACTTATCACAACTTTCCCAACCTCCCTAGTAGCTCCATCATTTATCCTCCAACTACCTTTCCAAAAAATAGCCCTCATGTCATGTCCACTATCTCCGCCATCACAGCTTCTCAACAACCTCTTTTTAGGTCCAACAGTGAACACCAGTTCAAACCTCATGATACCCAATACTAACCCCCAGAGTTGGCCCACCAGGTCCAGGACTCATACAATCATAGCCCTCGGAATGATCCTCATATTGAAAATGAAAAGTTCACAAGGAGAAAAGAGCGAGATGAGATATCTAGAAAGCTAAAAGGTATAGAACAATCCTTAAAGAACATGCAAGGGGTGAGAAATTAGATTAACATGTCCTATGATGACTTGTGTATGTTTCATAATATTCATCCTCTTGCAGGTTTGAAATGCCAAAGTTTAACTTATATGACAGGCGTGGGAATCCAGTAGCCCATCTGAGGGGTTATTGTAGTGAAATAAGAAGTGTTGGCGGGAAAGATGATTTGTTGATGTCGTATTTCAGTGAGAGCTTGAGTGAGGAAGTCTTGGAATGGTATACTCTTCAAGATGTCAGTAAGTGGCATGCATGGGACGACATGGCTCAAGATTTTGTTCGACATTTTCAGTACAATATAGACATTATCTCAGACCGCTCCTCCCTATCTAAGATGGAAAAGAAACCCGAAGAAATTTTTAGAGAGTTTGGGTTCAGATGGAGGGAACAAGCTGATCAGGCAGTCCCCCGATTGATGAAGAAGAAATGGTTGAGCTTTTCCTACAAGCTCAATGATCCACCTACTTCAATCATTTGATCCCAACTAAACCTTTCAATGATGTGGTAAAAATGGGGAGATGGTAGAAGAAGGAATCAAGTCAGGCAAAATTATGAGCTATTCTGCATTGAAAGATACTACAGAAGACATTCAGAACATCTCAGTAAGTTTGGGTGGAAGAAAGAGAAATAGAAAAGATGTTATTGAGCCCCACCAATGACAAGATCCAGTGGGTGTTCCTGCTCACCTCTTTCATCACCAACATCGACCCCATGAACATCCTCGTACTCCAGATAATCCTCTCCAATGCTACTTCTCCCCACAAAATCTCCAACGTCATACCTCACCTTCCCAATACTCTATCCATAATGCACCACCATATGCTCCACATCCACAAGACCCGCGATGTCCTGTCCCACCTCCATAAATGTCTTACCCACCTCTACAAGCATATCAACCACCTAACCGCAAAAGGTTCCAATCGAGGCCGGGGTACAAAATGAAAAGGCAGCAACAAAAAGAAAAGTCTTTAACTCCTATTGGAGAATCATATGCCAGTTTGTTCCAAAAATTAAGACAATTGGACATGTTTAAGCCGTTTCAGATAAAAATGCAGCGGCCCTTTGCAAAGAATTTTGATTATTCTCAAAGGTGTGCATATTGCTCTAAAGTGTTGGCATCTGAAAAGAGCATTCCAGAAGTTTATTAATGCAGATGACATTATCGTGCAAAATTCAGATGCAGCGGATATTAGCCAAAGTCCATTGTCTGTTCATAATGAGACGCATATGGTGGGCATGATTTGTGTTGAAAAGGAATATGAGAACTCTTCAGAATCCCTTGGAGGGCCACTTACTGCAAAGTTTTCAGCACTACTAGTCTCGGTTCCGAAAGTTAATTTTCAGAACGAATTGGCAAAAGGGACCCACAAACAATTTACTAAGGTCAATATGATGGAGACTTGTGAGGGCCCTGGTAGTGTCAACGTGAGACTCAGTGGCTAAGATGTTGATCTTGGAAATTGGAAATACACACCTTTCTTGTCTAGCTAGGGAAGAGTTTTGGTAGTTTATTTTGTTGTCATTTCTGTTATCCGGGTTATTTCAGGGTTGCAATCCGAATATTGTGTTGTGAGTCAAACCCTTCTATCCTTTTATTTCGCCTAGTTCATTTAGTTGTAGTAAATCGTTTATGTCATCTATGTTTGTTCTAGGGTTGTAACCCAAGTTTTTGTGTTGCTTGTTTTGTTGTTCAAACTCTTTCACCATCTGTTTAATACAAATTCTCTGTTTTCCGTTACTTCCTGTCCGTTTTGTTTAGTTCTCTTTCTCTTTTTATAATTATTTTCATGCCGACTCTAGTGACATGACATGCATGCATAATTTTTAGTCTGGTCTTGAAAGCTAGTCTAATCATGAAGTAATGAAATAAGTTTTGAAGATGATAGGGACATTGGAGGGAAATAAGTAAAGATTTGGACATTTTGAGATCGTTTAAAACCTGAATTGTGTAAAACTGGGTAGATAGTTTGAGAAGTTAATAGGATGACAAGAATTTGTTACAAGAGAGTGCTTCCCAGACAATTTGAAGCACACACCTTTGAGTTCAAGTGCATCTCAAGTTACAAGACAAAATCAAGAGAGTTTGTCCCAAACTGACGGAGGGTATCCATTGTGAAGAAGAAATCACCCAATGAGAGTTCTATACTTGACAAGGAACTAAAGAAAATGGAAGGCATATTAGTGATATCAATGTCGAAGCTGCAAACAAATATTGTGCATGATCTTTATTTTTCATCTTCAAGTTGCATGTGTGGTACTTGTCATTTTCAAAGATTGGGAGGCCCTCTTTAAGCTACCCAAACAATTTATACCCTTCGATACCCTTTTGAGCAGTGCTGATTTCTTTGACTTTCCCTCTTCTGGAATTAAGTTAGAGTCACTAATATTCATGTCCCGATAAGGTTTGTTTTAAAAGTTCATCCCAAAAGAAAATAGAGAAAAAGAGAAGAAAAGGAAAAGAGATACAAAAAAATTAAAAAAATAGAGAAAAGAAGTCAGGCGGAAAAAAAGAGAGAGAGAGAAAAAAGAAGAAAAAGAAAATAACAACAGCAAAAAGTATCTCTTTGAACTACATTCGACCTGATTCTTGTCACCACAAGATACGTAGGCAGTCTTACGGTTCGGTCGTGCCAAATAAAATATTTTATAATCCCACGAAGTCAAGAGTAGGGTAGTTTTCTTAGAATTTCCATCTCAAAAAAAAGAAAAAAAAAAGAAAGAAAGAATCAAATTCTCTTGTTTTATAAACTGGGGAAAGGTTTTTAAAATGGATTCCAAAAGTTATAAATAAATTAACCTTATTGTCTTAGTAATTTTGAGCCTTCTTGATATCCTTTCTTTCTAACCCTGTCCAAAAGCCACATTATAATCCAAAAAAGACCTCCCAAATAATCTTTGAGAGTGTTGAGTTAGCCATGCCATGAGCATATAATATTTTTACCATAGTTAATGCCTTTGTCATCCACAAAATCAGAGGAAATAAGAAAAAAATAATACAATGAGAGAATCTTATTGGTGAAAACCCTCGCGGGCACCATAAGGCGACGGTAAGTTGAGTGAAATGATAAAATGAGAGAGGTTTGTTGGTGAAAACCCATCGGGGAACCACCAGTCAAATAAGGATTATGATTCTAATACAACAATTGGACATTGGATCCCAATTCCAAAGGTTGAAGGTATGACAAGAATTGAAAATTAGACTTACTAGACAGATTAGGCCGTTTAATCTAAAATGCATGTCATGGTCATTAGAGTTGGTATCCACATCAGTGTTTCTACTTTGTCTTGTTAGATATCATCTCTTGCCATTTTCCCCTTATCATGTTCCTCTTGTTGTGTTTAAATCCTCTTTTTGAGTCTGTTTGGTCAGAACAAGTGAGAAATGACTTCAAAATTTGCTACCAGCTTTCCAATTTCACAAAATTGGAGTCTGGCTAGCACATCAAAGCGGCATAAGTCTGGAATGAGTAGTATGTGCATTAAGTTGGTGACAATTGGCATGCTCTGGTATTCATGTGAAATGCAAAGGTTCGGTAAATGTCAATTCATGAGCACAATCCAACAGATAAAGGGTATTGGGCTTGAACAGATTAGAGTTGTTTTCTGTGATAAGGGTTGACGGAA
This sequence comes from Nicotiana sylvestris, assembly GCF_000393655.2. Lineage (NCBI taxonomy): Eukaryota > Viridiplantae > Streptophyta > Magnoliopsida > Solanales > Solanaceae > Nicotiana > Nicotiana sylvestris. The sequence goes on along the minus strand of NC_091062.1, from coordinate 95,150,745 downwards.
AAGTGATTAGTCAATAACAAGTAAGGTCTTCCAAGTTGAAATCAAAGTTATCATGGAAAATGTAGGAGCAATCGCCCTCAAAGTCAATGCCACAAACCAACCATCATATTTAAACTCACAAGTTTTCTTTGTTTGAAACAGAGATGACCATGTCTAAATCAAAGCTTGGAAGCTTGAATTTTTCAAGTGTCGTGCCCAAATTTTGTCAGCACAAAGGTTGTTTGAGAAGACCACTACCTCCTAGGCGTTTTTCCTAGTTGAGAAGAATAGTACCTCCTAGGCATTCCCCTAGTGAGGAGAGTCTTTAGTTTTCCTTAAGTTTAGGGGACCCGCCTGGAAAATAGGGTCAGCTTTTAATTCTCTTAAGTTGTTAGTCTTAATTTTTCTTAAGTTCAGGGGTCCCACCTGGAGAATAGGGTCAATTTTAGTTTCCTTAAATTATCAATCTTTAGCTTTCCTTGGGTTCAGGGGTCGCACCTGAAGAATAGAGTCAATTTTTAGTTTCCTTAGGTTGTTAATCTTCAGTTTTCCTTTAGTTCAGGGGTCCCGCCTGGAGAATAGGGTTAATTTCAGTTTTCTTAAGTTGTTAATCTTAGTTTTCCTTGAGTTTAGAAGTCCCGCATGGAGAATATGGTCAATTTTTAGTTTTAGTCAAGCTCAGTTTATAGTTTTCCTTAAGCTCAATCTCACAGAGAACGCACATCCTAGTCGAGTCTTTAATTTTTCTCTCATCATTGCATCTTCATCAATAGCATAGATGATTTATAGTTTTGCTAAAAACTCAAAAATCTTCCTAGTGCAAACAGGGAAAGAAAATTTTGTTTTTTTTGTTGTTATTAATTGCAGGCACCCACCTAGGGAACGAGGGGCAAAGTTTTAGAAATTGGTTTCAGATTCAAATCAGAGAAGTACCAAGATCCCGCCTGAAGAACGGGGTCAACTTTCAGTTTTGTTCAAGATCAAGCAGGAGGATCCGCCTGAAGAACAGGGTCAACTTTCAGTTTACAAGTTCAAGTCAGAGAGGCATCAGGAGCTTGCCTGAAGGTCAGGGTAAACTTTCAGTTTACAAGTTCAAGTCAGAGAGGCATCAGGAGGCCGCCCGAAGAACAGGATCAGCTTTCAGTTTTCAAGTTCAAGTCAGAGAGGCATCAGGAGCCCGCCTGAAGAATAGGGTCAACTTTTAGTTTTCAAGTTCGAGTCAAAGACAGCAAGATCCCGCTGAAGAATAGGGTTAACCTCCAAATTTTTTTAATTCAAATCAGAAGTAGCACGAGCCACCTGAAGAACAAGGTTTTCAAGCTCAAGTCTACTTCAAGTACAAGTTTATTTCAAGTACAAGCAGTAGGATGCCCGGCTGAAGAACAGAGTCAACTTCCAGTTTTCTTCAAATTCAAGTCAGCAGGATGCCCACCTGAAGAATGGGGTGAATTTTCAGTTTCATGTTGAAGGAGCAAGTAGAGACTCAAGGAAGATTCAAGACAAGGAGTAGATAGAATTTTGTGTTATTCTTTTATTTTGTTGTAAATTTTGCTTTCAGTTTTGATGTAATGGCAAGATCATTGGACCGGAACCTCGACGGCACTTCACTTGACTCTCCACCTCGGTATACTCTGTCACTCTTCCTACTTCTGAATTACATGTGACCTGATTCCTTTATAGCCAAAGATATGTAGACAGCTCAGATACCAGGGTGTGGTCATACTTTGTGTTTACCCATCTTTATGTTCTTTTGAATAAGTGTCGAGTCAGAAGTCAATTACGCTATTTACTTAATTCTTTGTCAAAAATTCTTCGAGTTTCCAAGCAAAGAGGGGCAGCTGTAAGCACGTAATTTTTGACTCACGCATTTTTAAAGTTAGCTTAGTATTCCTAGTATTTTTAAAGCATTTATCCGAATTATTCTAATGGGATTATAGTTCACTCTTTCTTTTAATTTTAGATTATAAATTTGAAAACAAAAAAAATAGATTCATTATATATATTCTTATTTTAACTTAAAGGACATTAGTATTTTATAGCAATATATTTTCATTTTTACTATGATTTTCACTTATATTTCTCCACTTTTATTTTTAATTCAATAATTTATATAAAAAATATAGTTTCATATTATGATATAGTTTACTTTAATTAATTAGAATTTATTTTATATTTTAAGAGAAAAAGTTTAAGTTTTTAATTATTGGACTTAAAAGAGTTAAAACTCAAAAATTGGAGCCCATTTTTGGACTATCACCTTGAGCCCAAACTCCCAATAGCCCTAATTAGTCAACCCATGCCCCAGACCCGTCGGATCTACCCTGACCCGCCCCATTCCAACTTTTAATCCCAACCGCTTATTCTCTTCTCATCCAATGGTCATTATTCACCCCCACCTACATATATAAACCTAATATCTCTTAATCTCTAACCCTAAAGAAATCCTTACCCAGCCGCAATTCCTCCCTCCCCACGCCCTTCTGCCACTCAACCAGCTGGAAAACTCATTTTCCGGCATGCACTTTTGGTCCCCTACCCCTTCCTCTTTCCTCCACGTGTCCTGGCATGTAACAAACCCCCCACCGGAATCTTCTGTCATTTTTCTTCCTTCATTAATAACAAATCAAATTTCTTTTAGACGATTTTCAGAAAATTGGAGGCCGTAGGATTAAGATTCTTTGATCCTAGACCTCCACTTATCTAGAATTTGTCTATGTAAAGGAATTTCGGATTTTACCTTAAGGTTTCGGATTTTCGGATTTTAAAAAAGGGATTTTATCCGTTGCTTGGGGAGAAAGCATAGAAAGATCTAGGAGGGTATATATACTTGGTATTTCTGAGTTTGTAGTGGAAGGAAAAAATTCGGAAAAAAACCTCTAGGGTTCTTGAGGTGATTTTCTTGATTCTGATCTTCTCCATTTTGTGGAAATAAAAAAAAACAAAACCAAATACAGATAAAAAAATATGGTTTGAGCTTAGTTATTTGTTCAAGTTTGATTTTCCATTTCAAAATCAGAAAACAGAAAAGAAAAAAAGTACCAAAAACATTTCTATTTCCTTGTTTTTCAACTTCAGATTAATATTGCAAAAATGGAGTTCGATTGAGTGAAGTTCGTCGCTATTGTTGGTCACCGTTCGAATTTTCTGGTCGTGGTTTGCTGCTCTATTCAAAGCTCTTTTTGAAGTCTTTTGTTTAGATTCATCATTTTTTTCAATTCCTTCATTGTAGCTATTGAAATTTATTGGACATTCAACTTCAGGTCCGTCTCTTTACTAAATTTAACCGAAAGCTCATTCTATATTTCCTTTCATATGTGGATATGATCTAACTTTCCTTTCTCTGTGATTGAAATATCTCGTAAATTAGAATCTGATTGGTCACAACATTTGGTATTGAAAGCCAAATTGGTTGTGTGAAATCTGAAAGGAAGCACGTCATTTTTATGTTAGAATTAGTATTGGTCACTCCCTTCGGTTTGCCAAAATCTCATGTTTCCTTTGTTCTCCCTATGTAAATGCAAAGTGGTTTTGTTGATATTATTGAACTGCTGAACTTTTTGAGATATGGTAGTTGGAGTGTAGATCCATTTGAATGCTTTAAAAATTTATCGTGCCTAAACATGAATTGGTTGTGCCGAGTTTGATGAATTGCTTATCGTTGTTGGAGGTTCTGTGGCGCTGTGATAATATGATAGATTCATGTAGTTAGGCGACTATTTATGCCTCAACTCAACCATGTTTCACTCTACTAGGAAGGTTAAATGATGATAAAATGGCTCTAATTGTGAATTTTATGTTTTACAAGAGCAAGTCATGCTTACGAGGACTTAGGACAGTGTTTGGATCTAAAATAAATCAAGGAAAGCCCCTCGGAGTTGAGTACGTGTGAAAGAAGAAAGAAAAGAAGAGATAAATAGCTGATCCACTCTAGCGTGGGCCAAGCACGGCCTTAGCACGGTCACGCTAGAGCAGAAGAAACGGGGCAGTGTTGGAGTCGATTACCGTGGTCACGAGCGCAGCCGCGCTAGTCCAGGAAGCAGTGACAGTGTAGAACGCCATTAGCGCGGCCACATTATTCACTCCGAAACGCAGAAATTTTAGGGGTAAACTTGGAAGTTTGGGGGCAATTCCACTTAACCTATAAGAGGTCCAGCTCGCCCAAAAAGAGGATATCAAGGTTTTTTTAGTTTTTGTGTGCGGTGAAATCAGGGAGGCCGATTTCTCCTTGACAAAATGCTTCGGAGGGTGATCCCAGAGGCCCGGGATCTCAAACCGGTCACTTCTCTCAAGATCTGTCAATACCCAGCCAAGGATAATACCGATCAAAGTCCCGACGAATACGGGAATCTCCCGAAGAATGCATCCGGGGTCGATCAGGTCTATTTTGAGCAGCTCGACATCGGCCCACGTATACCTCATAAAGCTAGCCGTTGTCCCATCCTATTTCTTTTATCACGCAACGTATCTTGTACTAAGTTTGGGCTCCCCCCTCCGATAAAAGGGGAGTTGCTAACACCCTGTAAAGCAGAGTCCAACTATTCTACTCAAGTGAATTAATATCTCTCTCTCTTTTCTTTCTAACTTGCTCGTTCTCACTGGCTCGAGGCCGTTTTAACATTTATCGTTTTCTTACTTGATCTTCCTTTATTGCTTGGTATTGGCCAGAAGGAGCCTTGAATAATCATATCCTAATTGTTATCCCATTCCCGACTACCCCCGATAGCTCGAGATCGAGCCCAGGTATTGACCCCGAGGTCCTCCATTGACCGGTCCGAAGCCCGGACAGTAAGCCTTTCGGTTTAATTATTGTCTCGTTTTAGCTTGCATTTCATCATTAAACTTCATATTCCTAGCATCATCTGCTCTAACAACTAGCATAAAAATAGATCACGTATTTTTAGAATCTCATTTACAAATTTAATTGTTGTTAACATTTTCACGGTAAACAGTTTGGCGCCCACCGATGGGCTAAAAATAATAGAGATTATTTTCTTGTTGGTTTCATTGCACAAAATGCAAGTTACCTTTCACACTCTTTCTTGTCCAAGATCTCTTGATTTCTGGTCAAAATGTCTGGCTCGGTAAACAAAATCGAGAACGACAACCTCGAAAACCACGGGGAAAATGGCGTGGCTGTCCCGGCCGCTGGAGTGCCGCCACAGAATCCAAATAATAAGCCCGGACCAATTCTAGCGGATGCAGATTCACAGGACATACAACAAGTCGGCGAAACATCCCACATCGACAAAAGCATACGGCACAGTGACCAACAGGAAGCCCAAAAAATCCCAGCCCGGGAAGAATAGGAAGTTAGTCTTCATGTTATTTTTAAATTGTTGCAGGCACAACAGTTGGTCATTGCTCAGTTGCAAAGCCATCCGAAGACTCCCAGCACAGCAACGTCGGAAACAGCTCCCCCCGCCGAGCAAGTGCTCGAAAGATCAAGCAATAACGGGTCCATAACCGACCCTTCCATAGTAAAGATGCTCGAGGACCTCACCAAAAGGATTGAATCGGGGGATAAAATGATTGCAGTCAACGATAAAAAGGTCGAGACCTACAACTCTAGGGTCGATCAGATCCCGGGTGCGCCCCCGATCCTCATGGGCTTGGATTCGAAGAAGTTCATACAGAGGTCGTTCCCCGAGGAAGCGACCCCGAAGCCCATTCCAAAGAAGTTCAGAATGTCGGAACTCCCAAAGTGCAACGGTACCACCGACCCTAACAAACACATTACTGCCTACACCTGCGCAGTGAAAGGCAACGATATAAAGAATGACGAGATCGAGTACGTATTGCTGAAAAAATTCGGAGAAACACTTTCGAAGGGGGCCATGATGTGGTACCACAACTTGGCTCCCAACTCCATAGATTCATTTTCCATGCTAGCAGACTCCTTCTAAAGGCACATGCAAGAGCCATCAAGGTAGAAACGAGGAAGTCTGACGTTTTCAAAATCAAGCAGAGAGAGAACGAGATGTTGCGGGAATTCATGTCCCGCTTTCAGATAGAATGGATGGAGCTACCGCCAGTCTCTGACGACGGGGCAGTGTAGGCCTTCACCCAAGGCCTAAATGAACGAAGCTCGACGGCTTCAAAACAGCTAAAGCAGAACCTAATTGAGTATCCAGTCGTGACTTGGTCGGACGTCCACAACCGATATCAATCAAAGATCAGAGCTGAGGATGACTAGTTGGGAGCCCATTCGGGCTCAGTATACCCAAAAAGACTCCTGTCAAAGGAATCAAAACCAAACAAAGAAAGGTACCAGTCGTACCTCGAAGATAGGAGGAACGCCACAAAGCGTAACCTACCTCTTAACGATCGGAGGGTGGATCGAGGACAGGAATCTCGAGGGCACATCAATAGAACCAGGTTTGATCGAAACATAGTGCCAACGAATGCTCCCCACCTATTGAAATACAACTTCAGCGTCGATGTGTTGGACATCGTGTTCGCTATCAGTAAAATCAAAGACGCCAAGTGGCCCACACCGATACAGTCGAATCCTTCGCAGAGGAATTACAACTTAGTATGCGAGTTCCATAACATGCACGGCCGCAGGACCGAGGATTGCATTCAACTACGAGAGGAGGTCACTCGACTGCTCAATAAAGGACACCTCCGGGAATTCCTTAGCGATCGGGCCAAAAACTAGTTCCGAAAAAGGGAGGCAACCAAGAAAAACGAGGCAAACGAGCCGTAACATGTCATCCACATGATCATGGGGGGCGTTGATGCCCCGCAGGAACCCGTGATAAGAAGAACAAAAATATCCATCACCAGAGAAAAACGGACTCGGGGATATATCCCCGAAGACACCCTCACATTTAGCGAAGAGGACACTGAGGCCCTGTCTCAGCCCCACAATGATGCCCTGGTAATTTTCTTCCATGTAATATTTTTCAAATTAAACGTGTACTCGTGGATCCAGGTAGCTCGGCCATTATTGACAGGTCAAGGGTGATAGAACAGCTCGGACTGCTCGACCAGATCATGCCCGCCACTCGGGTCCTCAATGGATTCAACATGGCGAGCGAATGATGAAAGGAGAAATCGTCCTTCTGATTATCGTGGCTGGCATGGCCCAAGACACCAAATTCCATGTCATCGAAGGAGATATGAGGTATAACGCCTTATTTGGGTGGCCGTGGATACATTGCATGAGAGTAGTACCATCCACCCTCCACCAGATGATAAAATTCCCAACAAAGGACGGGACCAAAATCATCTACGGGGAACAACACGCGGCAAGGGAAATGTTCGCAATACCCGATGAGGTACCAACGCTCATACATACACCCCCGAATAAACCAAAAAGCGAATTGGGCCTCACCCTCGGTCGAGCTTAACAAAATGAAGTAGAAATCCACGCCGCATCTCCGCCCGAGGCAATTATAACGAACCAATCCCGAGGGCAACATCCTCGAGGAATCTTTAACAAAGCCAGATTCGACGAGGACGCACAGCCGGCAGGGGCACCTTGCCCATCAAAGTAAAATTTTAACATTGCTATACCAAACATCGTGTTAACCATAAGCGAAACCAGGGACGCCAAACGGCTCAAGCCTATTCGAACGAATCCCCCTCAAAGGAATCACAACCCGGCGTAGGAACTGCATGGCACGCACGACCACGATGTCGAAATTGGCCACTAGCTTAGGAGGAAAACAGCCATGCAACTCAATAAAAATCGTCGCCGAGTACTGTCGAGTGATCAAGCTCGAATTCAGGCTCGAGGGAGGAAGGCAACCAGGAAGAACGAAGCAAATGAGTCGCAACGTATCCACGATAGTGGAGGAGTGGCGACACCCTCCAAGGACTTATAAAATGGAAAGTAAGAATGCTTGTTACCAGGAAAAGGTGGCTCCAAGGATACGTTCCGGAGGACACCCTTACATCCAGCAAAAAAGACGCTGAGATTTCGCCTCGGCCTCACACTAACGCATTGGTAACCTTCTCCCTCATTTGATCTATTTCAAATAAAACATGTGCTCATGAATTCAGGTGGTTCTATCAACACATCAATGTTGTCGGGCCGAGGTAAATATTGCAGCTCGAACCGTCGGGTCAAAACACGACCACCTCTCGAATCTTTAACAAATTCCATACGGCGATCTCTACAACAAGGAGAAAGACCATTCTCTTGATACCGCACGGGTTGCTCAGACGGAATGCCCATACCGTCAAAGGAGGTGCAAAGCACGGATGCCTTATTCAGACAACCACGAGCACACCGCACGAAGACAGCACCGCCCCCACTTCACCCTAGGGATGAAATTCCACACAAGGGACGGAATTAAAACCGTGAGCGGAAAGCAATATGCGGCAAGAGGAAATTCCTCATCATATGACGCATCGCCGGCATCGGTACCTCCACTCTCGAAAGGATCAAAGGGTAAGCGAACCACATCTTCGGCCAAGTTCGATTAAACACGGCGGAGGGCCGTACTAGAATCCATACTCCAAAATAATAGGAAACTATCAAACCCCGGAACATCGCCCACACACCCCGCGATAAAGAAAAATTAACTTCTTCCTTTATTGTTTTTTACTAATCTGTACGCAGACATCCGACCAGGGTGTTCGGAAGTGCTAACTCTGCCCGAGGACCCCGAGGCCTTAATAGAACCCGTCGCGCTCCTTACCCTTGACTGGACTTCCGCCCCAAAGAAGGGCTTGCCAGCAAGGTTCTTAACAGAGCAGCATACCCCTTGAGGAGGATCCGACAAGATCGCAATCCTTCCTTCTGCTATCAAATGATTAAGGACACCCCCCCCCTCTGAAAAGTGCCGACCGCTTAGAAGGGCCAGGGAACATCAGACTGAGTTTCAATAGGGAATCATGTACCAAACCAAATGGTCCAAGGAGCCGCACCCATGCAGGCCGAGCTCACAACAACGAAACGATATGTATTTACGCCAAGAAATAAAAGAACATCTTTCAGCATCTCATACTCCGAAAGAGGAAATTTCAGTATACTCTCGGCAAGGATCCCTCCACCGAATTTATCCCAAAGTACTCGGAGACTTGACATCGACAATTTGGCGCTCACACGGCCCCAGGGTCGAAACTCCGGGCTCATAAAGCCCCACCAAGATAACTCTGAGCTCACGAATGACGGCCTTCAAGCCCAAGCAAACTCGATGACTCAGAGACTGTCGCCAATCGCCTTACACTGGGAAACCCGAGGCCGTAAGACCCCGAGCGGGTAGACTCAGTATAACTATATCTATTCTACATGGAAACACAAACGGTAAGACCTCAACAGGCATGACAAAACTGTAAGACCTTAACAGGCATGACAAACTGTAAGACCTCAACAGGCATGAACAATTTTGTAAGACCTTTCTACACGTATAAAACTCAAAATCCCGAAGTTTGGACTATACATCGCATTTGTAAGAATCCCGAAAGGGCATACCCTCGGTGTACACTCCTAAACTATCACTCGGGATAAAAAATGGCTCCGACCAAACGCATATGACTACGGTCAAAATGGCTGATCCATCCAAATTTATGCGACTCAGGGACGCCCGACCGTCGCTAAACAAAATCGCAGGCCACTACTTCGAATATACTTCGGAAAGAACCGGTTAAAACAGGCTTCCCTAAATAGGCATAAGAGCTTCGACCATGTCATCTCCAAATCACAAGGCTTTAACCTACTCAACCTATGAGCTAAAAACCTTCTAAGGTGCTCAAACATTGCCGCTAACGACTTGAAATCGAGGTTCTTCTCGAACCGATGATGGGTCAGGCAAAATTATTTCAAAAGGACCTTAACGAGAGGAATACAAAGCCTACAAAATGCCTACGGGAAAATATGCAAGAGCCATTGTCGCCAGCCAAATAAGCCTCTGGGCCGCACACTAAAAGGTCTCAACCACCAAACAACGTAAGAGCCATTGTCGCCAGCTTGAAAATTGACAACTTGAGGATTAAAATGAGCTCGAGTCGTAACCCGATTCGGAGACCAGATCCAAAATAGTTAACTATACAAGCCTCCGGGCCGCATATTAAAAGGTATCAATGACCAAACAGCATAAGAGCCACTGTCGCCAGCTTGAAAATCAAAAAAACTTGAGGGTCAATTGAAGCTCGAGTCGCAACGCGACTCGGAGACTGGACCCAAAATAGTTTAAACAACAAACGACCAAGGACGAGAAATAGAAACCATTGTCATCCGCCCATGCAGGCACAAAAAACTTGAGGGTTAATTGATGCTCGAGTCGCAACGTGACTCGGAGACTGAACCCAAAATAGTGGAAACAACAAACGCCCAAGGGCGAGAAATAAAAACGATTATCATCCGCTCATGCAGGCACAGGAGACTGGAGGTCTGGTAAGCTCGAGTCAAGGCCGTTCTCAAATATTAAGCCTAAACAGCTGGGCAAAGCATAGAGGCCCTAATGCCTACTTACGACAAAAGTCACACTTAAAAGCCTCTGGGCCTGCCTAATTAGCTCCGAACCCACAACGTTCCTATCAAACACCAAACCAGCCCGCCTGGTCAAAAGCAATGCAGAAAGGGATACAAAAGAGATAAAGCTTAAAGTTTTCCCTTATTTTATATACGCGAAAGGCGCGCTCTCCATCTACAAACATGTTCTTCAGATATCAAATACAAAATTGAAAAACGACGGAATCTACGCTCTGCTCCAAAAGGCTACGACCTGCCGACCCCAAATTCGCTCTCCGAGACGTCAGCAAGAAGTAACCGAGCATCGCACTCGTCCACCCTTACACGAGCCAATTCCCCCGAGAGAACGAAGCCCCTAGCATCGACCTCCTCGAGTACCTCTCTGCGGGATCTATAACGAACATATTCTTCGATCCTCTTCTCACGATCGAGGGCTCATTTCAACTCATCCTGGGTGTCAGCAGCATCTTTCACATGAACCACCATCCTGGAATCAGACACTTCGGGAATAGCAAGCTTGGACGATGCCCTCTCGTTGAAGGTACGGGCCCGTTGAGCCGCATTAAAAGCTCCACCACACTAGGGGTAAAAATCCCATTTATCGCCATTGTCCCTCAGCTCGGAGGCCGACGACTCCTTCCACTCTTTGGAAGAGCACTGCCTCATCCCTAGGAACTGCCTAGTACCTACAGCGGCAAAGCCGGTACAAAAGAAAGGGGAAAATGTCATCTCAAATATGTGAAGGCCAAGGCAAAGGCAGTGTACGTGCATACCTTGGTATCTCTCTCCCCATCTGATACGGAATACAGCTTGCCCCTTACGCTCGTCGTAGGCCGAATGGGTCACCAACCTCCGGACCCAACCGGGCAGATCGAGAACTTCACCTGGCGTCCATGAAGTTGCTGCAAAAAGGGAGAAGCACAATTAGTCAACTGATTTTTTGCTATAAGTAGAATCTGAGAAAGTGCTAGACACTCGACTCACGTGCGTAATTCCATCCCTCGGGAAATGATATAAGCTCCACGGGGATGATGTCAGGCGTCCAGACCAGGACGGACCAACTGGCCCACACTCGATCCCCATCTTCTTCGTCATCAACAACAAAGGGCGTGAACGAATGGCAGCGCAGGGTTAGCAGGCCTCGATGATGAAAGGGCCAGTACATCCTGACGAGGTGACTGAGCGTGAATTCAAGCCCAGCCTTCTCTGCAAAGGACCTCATCATCAGCACCACTTGCTAAAACGACAGATGTATCTGCGCCAAAGTATCCCGATACTTCAAGCAAAAATCAAGCACGACCCTATCAAGGAGGCCAAATGTGAAAGGATATAGGTATAAGCTCAAGAATCCATCAGCAGAGTCCGTAATGCTCTCATCCAGGGAAAGCACCTGCAGCATTGTCCCCTCACTCCATCCACAGTATCTCCTCACCACCTCCAGATGTTCCTCTTTTATCAAAGACATGGTCTTCAGAGCGAACTCCCGCGGATCCTAAGCGCCGAGAGTGGAACTCCCCACTCCCTGGCGGGCCGGCCCCGAAGTAGTTGCCATGGACCTCAAAGAACGAAGAGTCGCGAAATTTTGGATTATCTTGGAGAAGCGGAAAGGCGAACCGCCTCGACACTTGTAAAAGGGGGGCTACACTATTAGCATGACGTCGTTATTGGAGACCGAGAAATGGGGTGTCAGAATCATTTCTTATCACTTCCCTCTAAGACATGCGGAGACTATCTGTGTGTGGTGAAATTGGGAAGGCCGATTTCTCCTTGACAAAATGCTTCGGAGGGTGATCCCGGAGGCTCGGGATCTCAAACCGCTCACTTCCCTCAAGATCGAACGATACCCAGCCAAGGATAATGCTGACCGAAGTCTCGACGAACGCAGGAATCTCCCGAAGAATGCATCTGGGGTTGATCAGGTCTATTTTGAGCAGCTCGACATCGGCCCACGTATACGTCATAAAGCTAGCCGGTTGTCCCATCCCATTTTTTTTATCGCACAATGTATCTTGTACAAAGTTTGGGCTCCGCCCTCCTATAAAAGGGGAGTCGCTAACACCCTGTAAAGAAGAGCTCCAACTATTCTACTCAAGTGCAATAATATCTCTCTCTCTCTCTCTCTTTTCTTTCTAACTTGCTCGTTCTCTCTGGCTCAAGGCCGCTTTAACATTTATCGCTTTCTTACTTGTTCTTCCTTTATTGCTTGGTATTGGCCATAAGGAGCGTTGATTAATCATATCCTAACTGTTATCCTATTCTTGACTACCCCAATAGCTCAAGATCAAGCCCAGGTATCGACCCCAAGGTCCTCCATCGACCGGTCCGAAGCCCGGACAGTAAGCCTTTCGGTTTAATTATTGCCTCGTTTTAGCTTGCATTTCATCATTAAACTTCATATTCCTAGCATATTCTTCTCTAACAACTAGCATAAAAATAGATCACATATTTTTAGAATCTCATTTACAAATTTAATTATTGTTACCATTTTCACAGTAAATAGTTTTGTTCAAGGCAAGAAGAGACAAGAGGCAAGGAGGATAATTCGGCATCGACTTCTACCTTTATTCCTTTTGTTTATATCATTCATGATGAATTTTGTTGTTGTTATTATGAACACAATTATGAGCAGCTAATTATTTAGTCTAAGGTTTTGATGGAACCTGTTGAGGGATGAACTTCTTGTTGTGTTAATATAGTTTGCCTAATTTAATCTCTATTTGTTCCACTACGTTCTTGTTGTAGTTAATTGATAGGATCCTCAATTAGTTGTGCCTATTTAATATGTAATACTCGGAAGAGAGTACATATTTAGGTAGTTGTTGAACAACACCACTCCCAAAGTATATAAGGAATCAATAACCGAGGGTTTAAAGGTGGGATTAGGGATAACGAAACCTTGGGTGCGATCTAAGTGAGTTGTAATAAAAGCCAGCTAGTGTAACTCGGGAGAGTGAGTCTAGTAAATTGCCCTAATTACTCTGGAGATATTTACGGTAGTAAGAGTGCTCATGATCAATAGAGACGATTAGGCAAATCTATACGAAACATAATAGGAAGGGGATTCCATCAATAGGGAAAATCATATCATTAGATCCTTCTCTTATTTGTTTACAACTCAGTCATAGTTAGCTTTTAGTTTACTTAATTTTATTCAGTTATAGTTAGTAGAAATATCGCCAAGTGTTATTCAAAATATCTGGGAAGTTGATTATGGAGAATTCAGTGAGTCTGACAAAAGTAATTTGTAGGTTAATTCCCTGTGGGATTCGACTCTGGGCTAAATACCCGGATTATATTTGCAACGATCACTTTATCCTTTTTATAAAGCATACTTGGGCATGATCAAATTTTGGCGATGTTGCCGGGAAATTAACAGTGTTATCAATTACAGTTGAAAGAAGTACAAAAATTCTTAGTGTAGTCAGTTTTCTTCATTTTCAATCCATACATTGAAATTTTAACTTTTGCTTACTTGGTTGTACAGGTGCATGCCTAGAAACTCATCAAGAACTGGTGAAGTGTTTGAAGCATTATCAAATCCCGAGAAAGTTTTCAAGGCCTTGAATCAGGCCAACCGAAAAAACAAACAACAACAATTAACTGAACAACTTGAACCAGACATGGCAGAGCTGGTAAACAACAAAAACAATAGTGGGGATAACGTGGTAGACCCAGTTGTGCAGGTAGTGGCGACTCTTGTGCTAGAGGCTCCTCTACATGACTGGGCGCAACTCACAACAGAGAATTTGGCCACAGCGATAGTAGTCCCGCAGATATAGGTTGAATCTTTTCAAATCACAAACAATATGTTGCACTTTTTATAAAATAAGGGACTATTTTCGGGGTCATACATTGAAGATCATCAACAGAACTTGAAGCATTTCCTATCAATCAACAAAACCTCAAAGGCAGCCTAACTTAACTTAGGAAGCAATAAAGTTGTTGTTGTTTCCATTCTCAGTGACAGTAGCAGCCCAAACTTGGCTAAATTCACTCCCTATTAATTCCATCACGACCTGGGAGGAGTTAGTCAAGCAATTTGTGAATACGTTTCATCCACCCAACAAATTGCTCAACAAATTGATGAAATTTTGAGCTTCAGACAGAAACCAATGGAAACATTGCAAGAAACATGGGAATGATTCAAAGGGATGTTGGTTATATGTCCCCACCACGGTATTCTAGAGCAGATGGTAGGGCAGCGATTTTACATGGGTCTGACAAATAGCGTGAAGAATAATGTTGATGCTTCAGCTTGTGGAGCATTCTTGAGCAAATCATGGAAAGAAAGCCATATCCTGCTTGACAAGATGGCACAGAATTCGGGGTGGACAATCAGGAATGCACCTGTCACTCCAGTAGTTCACTCAGTGGCCTTAGATCCCGCCAACACTCTTGCTGAAAATATGGCTACCTTAATGACACAAATGAGCATACTCACCAAAAAGGTGGAAGAGTTAGGGCAGAAGCAGCATGTGCACATTGTAGATATAACCAATGGGGGCTTATGCACATCTTGTATTAGTCAGCAAATTGGTAGCCAGTGGAATACGGAAAGTGATCATCATCACTACCCTGAGAATATGAATTATGTGTCTAATTGACTGGGTGAGAAAAATTAGGGCCAACAGAATTAGCCATACAGACCAGTCCAGCCACAGCACAACAATGAAAATATGCGAGCCATGCGACCTCACGATAATGTGGCGCCTTACCAAAGGCCACAAGGGTACAACAACCAAAATTAGCAACAGGGTTATCATCCTCCTCAGCAGCAACATGGTGGGAGAGAGGAAGATGGGTTTTCTAGACTCGAGGTAATGATGCAGTAGATTATTGGGTCAAATACAAAAATTAATGAAAGAGTAGATGCACATGAATCAGCCATAAAGAATATTGAAGTGAAAATGGGCTAGATCTCGATGTCTTTGAATAATCATCCTCATGGGACATTGTCTGTAGACACTCAGGTAAATCCAAAAGATCAAGGTCCAAAGCAGCTGATGGCAGTGAATCTACGTAATGGCAGAGACCTAGACTTGGAGCAAGAGAGGGCTCGAGAAAGCAGACAGGCTGAGACACTTGTACCATTTGCCCATTGAGCTAGATGATTTAGCAAAACTGACAGAGGTGACAGTACAGACTGCCTAGGAAGAAGCCAACACACAGATTAAGGCTGAGAAAGAAGCTGAGATAGCCCAGGAATCGGTAGTTGAGGTGGTGTCTGGCAAAGAGAAAACCCAAATCACTGGGAAGAAGAGACCTTCAGCACCATTCCCACAGAGGCTGGCCAAATACCAGAAAGATAAACAATACAAGAAATTCTTGGAGATATTGAAACAAATTCAGGTAAATATTCCATTGATTGATGCTTTGAAGGAGATGCATGGTTATGAAAAAATGATGAAGGACTTGATGTTCGGAAAATTTGACTTCCAAGACTTGGCCACAGTGACTCTAACTCAGATATGCAGTGCTGTGGTAACTAGACCAGTTGCTGAAAACTTTTCTAATATAGGGAGTTTCACAATTCCCTGCACCATTGGTAACTTTGCCTTTGCCAAGGTACTCTGCAATTTGGGGGCTAGCATAAATCTTATGCCCCGGGCGATCTATAAGAGGTTGGGGATTGGAAGAACTAGACCCATGTCTATGTTGTTGCAGCTGGCTGACAGAACTATGAAAAGACCCTCAGGTATTTTGGATGACGTGTTGATATAGGTAGGGAAATTTATGTTCCCTACAGATTTTGTAATTCTAGATTGTCGAGTGAATGAAGAAATTCCCATAATTTTGGGAAGGCCGTTCTTGTCCACAGGGTGAGCCCTCATTGATTTTGAAACTGGGGAGCTCAAGATGAGGTTGAACGATGAGGAGATAACATTCAACATGCAGAAATCTATGAGGCGACCAAGTGAATTCGCCAATTTTTCTCTTATTGATGTCGTAGATGTAATTGTGGAAGAGGATGATGAGACATTGACTATTGAGGATCCTCTTGCTACATGTCTTATGAATTTAGATGAGGTGAATGGGGAAGAATTGGCAGAATAGGTGCTGGCTCTTGAGGGCAAAGGCTTTTGGGAGAGATTACTTGAATTTGAGCCCCTGCACTTAGAAAAAAGAGAAACTCCTCCAGCCAAGCCATCCATAGAAGAACCACCAAAGCTGTAGTTGAAGCCACTGCCCGCCCATCTCTGATATGCATTCCTAAGACCTCACTTCACATTACCTATTATTATCTCATCTATTTTGTTAGATGTGCAGGCACAACAGCTTTTGCAGGTACTTATGGAGTGCAAGACTGTCATTGGGTGGACTATGGCAAACATTAAAGGGATCAGCCCAACATATTGTATGCATAAAATTCTGCTGGAGGAGGGAACAAACCTTCCAGGGAGAACCAAAGAAGGCTTAACCCCAACATGAAGGAAGTGGTGAAGAAGGAGATCATTAAGTGGTTAGATGCGGGAATCATTTTCCCCATCTCTGCTAGCAACTAGGTTAGCCCGGTGCAATATATTCCTAAGAAGGGTGGTATGACGGTGTTAAAAAATGATAACAATGAGCTTATCTCTACAAGAATCGTCACAGGCTGGAGAATTTGTATGGACTATAGGAAATTGAATCTGGCCACCCGGAAAGACTACTTCCCACTTCCCACTTCCCTTCATTGATCAGATGCTTGACAGACTGGTAGAGAGGTCCCACTTTTATTTTTTGGATGGGTACTCAGGGTACAACCAAATCTCCATTGCACCAGAGGACAGAGAGAAGACCTTGTTCATATGTCCATATGGGATTTATGCCTTTTGGAGGATGCTTTTTGGCCTATGCAATGCACCCGCCACATTCAAAGGTGCATGATGGCCATATATTCACTGGCATGGTTGAAGACATAATAGAGGTGTTCATGGATGATTTCTCAATGGTAGGAAACTCATTCGATGAGTGCCTTACAAACCTGACCCGAGTGTTGAAAAGGTGTATCAAGACTAACCTTGTACTTAATTGCGAAAAGTGTCATTTTATGGTACAAGAGGGTATAGTCTTGGGACACCTAGTATCAAGCAAGGGAATCGAGGTGGATCGTGCTATAGTTGATGTGATAGCAAAGCTTCCACCCCCCACATTAGTCAAGGCAATCAGGAGCTTCCTCGGGCATGCCGGTTCTACCAGAAATTCATTAAAGGCTTGTCAAAAATTGCCAACCCTCTATGTAAGTTATTAGAAAAAGATCACCCTTTCATGTTTTCTAATGATTCCAGGGTAGCATTCAAGGAGTTAAAAAAGAGGCTAGTCACAGCACCCATCATTGTTGCCCCTGACTGGGAGTAACCATTCAAACTCATGTGTGGCGCCAGTAACTATGCAGTGGGGGCAATGCTAGGACAGTGGAAAGACAAGATAATGCACCCAATTTACTACGCCGGTAGACTATTGAGTGGAGCCCAACTGAACTGCATTGTGACTGCAAAGGAGATGCTGGTTGTGGTGTTCGCATTCGACAAGTTCAGATCATACCTGATTGGCTCTAAGGTAATTGTATATACTGATCATGCTACTCTCAGGCACTTGATTGAAAAAAAGGAGTCCAAACTGTGCCTAATTCGTTGAGTGCTACTGCTGCAAGAGTTCGACCTGGAGATTCGTGACCGTAAGGGCATGGAAAACTAGGTTGCTGATCATCTATCGCGACTTAAAGGAGCTGAAAACTCAATTGAGGTAGAGGATATTCTGGAAACCTTTCCAGACGAGCAGCTACTCGCCACAAGCCTTGAGGAAGTGCCATGGTATGCAGACATTGCAAATTACCTAGCAAGCGGTATAGTTCCCTATGACCTTTCCTTTGTGCAAAAGAAAAAGTTTTACCGTGATTGCCGCATATATTACTGGGATGAACCTTATCTGTTTAGAATTTGTGTTGACAATATGATCCGGAGGTATGTCCCCGAGATAGAACAATCTTCTATTTTACAGGCATGTCATGCATCGGCATATGGCGGACATTTTGGAGGAGTCAGGACGGCACCAAAAGTTCTAAAAGCTTAGTTCTACTGGCCAACCGTGTTTAAGGATGCACATCAATGGGTGAAGGGCTGTGATGAATGTCAGTGAACCGGTAACATCTCTCATCGCCATGAGTTGCCCATGAACCCAATTCAAGATGTTGAAGTGTTCAATGTATGGGGGATAGAATTCATGGGACCCTTAGTCAGCTCCTTTGGCAATAAGTACATACTTGTTGTTGTAGATTATGTGTCCAAATGGGTGGAAGCTGTAGCACTCCCCACCAATGATGCAAGGGTGGTGGTGGGGGTTTTGAAGAAGAATATATTCACCCATTTCAGGATCCCGAGAGCTATTATCAGTCACGGAGGCACTCACCTCTACAATCGAGCATTCGAGAAATTGCTAACGAAGTACGATGTGCGCCACAAGGTGGCAACCCCATATCCTCCTCAGACCAGTGGACAGGTCGAAGTGTCGAATAGAGAAATAAAGAGTGTGATGACCAAGACTGCGAATGCCACAAGAACCGATTGGGAGAAAAAGCTAGATGATGCACTCTGGGCCTACAAAACTGCTTTCAAAACACCAATTGGTATGTCACCATACAAGTTGGTGTTTGGGAAGGCCTGTCACTTGCCAGTGGAACTAGAACATAGATCTTGGTGGGCATTGAAATAGATAAATCTAGACATTGAGGTTGCGGGAACAAAAAGAGTCAGAGAATTACATGAGCTAGATGAGTTCCAATTTATTGCTTTCGAGAGCACGAGGTTATACAAGGAGATAATGAAGAGGTTGCATGACAAGAACATTATTGAGCGAAATTTCAATCCCGGAGACATGGTATTGCTTTATTACTCAAGATTAAGGCTATTTCCGGGTAAACTCAAGTCACGATGGTCTGGACCATTTGGGGTGGTCGAAGTGCTCCCTTCAGTGCCATAGAGATTGCCTCAGAGAAAGATTCCCACACATATAGAGTCAATGGGCAAAGATTGAAACCATATGTGGGCGTGGATGAAACCAAGGAAGTGTCAGTGATCCATCTGACTGAACCTCAGAGGTCGAGTGAGCCTTAAATGCGCTCATCTTCGACGTGATGCGATGTTAAATCAGGCTCTTCATGGAAGGCAACCCATTGATTTGTTGTATTTGTCGTGCCACGACATTAACTAAGGAATTGGTTGGGAGGCAACCCAATGCATAGTGGCTTTAGTATAGTTAGAATTTGTTATTTTTGATTTTAGTAAGTATTAACCAGTGTAGGTGAGCTTGGGTGAGTGATAAGTCCATCAGACGCTGAAGGAATAGGTAAAAATTTGAAAAATCTCGAGGCCCAGGAGCGCGGGCCCGCATGAATCATTCTCAAACCGCGCATATGGCAAAGTATTCTGCCTCAGCGTTTCACCCATGAGTGCGGTCGTGCTCAGACCGCACTAGTGACCGCGCATATGGAAAAGTAATCTACCTTAGATTTCTGCCCAGGAGTGCGGCCGCGCTCAGACCGCGCTAGTGACCGCGCATATGGAAAAGTGTTTTGTTTCACTAGCGTGGTCGCGCTCGGGTCGCGCTTGGACCACGCTAGTACTGTTCCGCCTGCTACTTTATATAAGTTAACATTTTTTTCTTATTTTGTATTTTAATTGTCTTATTTTGTTTACCTGACAACGTCCAAATCCACTACTAAAAGGTATATGGACACGGTCGCATGCAATATAATATATCCAACTATGAGTCGGGATAGAATCCCACGGAGAACAATATGTATGCGATTGGGAATGTAAGAGAACTATCACTTTTTATGCAATGTCAAACACTTAGAATTGGTTTGAGAAAATATCTATGCCTAAATGTGGAAATGTAAACTAACCTAGAAAGCAAGTAAAATGATCAATGGCTATAAGGATGAATGCATCGGGAATTACACTCAAGTAACGATCCAATGTATTTTACGATTTTACAAATATGAGCGAGTTTATGTTAATTAGCCACGGGTAATAATTCTATATTAGCTTCTTTCAAAGACTAACAAGACTTCCTAATTGAATTATCCCTAAAACAATTAAGAGATTAAGCACATCCGAAATGGCTACAAGTAGTTCAATCCTATCCCTAGGTAGAATCTATAAAATGAGGGTTAACGCCTCAAGTTCTTGTTAATTAATCTTTCCCAACCCCAAATTATCTTTTCCAAAATTATTTTGGAGCTAATGGGCGAGTCCTAGGGTGAGATAATCCCTTTGGAAACATTAAAGAACAAGAATAATTAAAGAAACAACAACTCACTTCATAAATAAATGAAAATCATTCAATACATAAGCACAATAAGGTATTTAATCCACACTTTAACTATGAATATTTCCATAAATAAGATTCAAGTATTGGAAATAAATACTACACACTTAAATATTCAATATAAAGCAAGGAAATAAAGAAATAAACATAAATGGGTAAGAAATCCTTAACCACAAGCTTGAAATCTTCAAAACCCAAGTGTGTGTGCAAAACCCTAGCTTCCAACCTTGTTCTCTCTAGTTCTAAGAACTGAAAATATGCCAAAAGATTCTTTACAAATGAGCTGGTTTGGGTATTAAATGGTTTGGGGTGAAAAATGTGAAATTCCAGAACTGCCCAGTTTCTTCATCGCGTTCGCGACCACATATTCGCGTTCGCGAAGGTTTTCTATCCTCAGCTTTCGCGTTCGCGTTTAGTCCTTCACGTTCGCGAAGAGTAAATCATTGGGCAGGTTCTCATTGTTCATTTTAGCTTCTTTTTGACTTGTTTTTACTTGGTTTCTTCACCCTTACCTCTAAATCACATACAACCTATAAAATATAAGTAAATGACATTAAACACATGATTTTATCACTCAAACATAGCAAAAGTATAGGTTTAAAGATATGATTAGTTGGTAAAAATACCAACTTATCAAACCCCCAAACTTAAACTATTGCTTGTCCTCAAGCTATGAAAGCGACAAAATCTCCTCCCAAGTATTTAACTCAATAGTGCATCCATATCATGCCAAGCCAAAAAGATCTACTATAAGCACAAACACATGACTTTGATTGGTACCAACAATTACTCCAAAGCATATGAATTATCAAACACTTCTCATGAACTTTATTACATTTCAAGTGCTCAAACACTATGCAAATCAAAGTAGCAATCAAGTCATGATACTAAAGTTTCACAATTTGCCTCTTTATCACAATTAACTTTCTTTGGTCATTCCTTCCAATTGAAAATGGGATTAAATTCACAACTCAAATATCATGTGCCCTCACATTTAAGAGAGAATCCCAACTTTTATATTGCAATTTAAACACACACAGGATATCGAATGGAAAGAATTAACTCTCACTTTCTCAAAGATGTTCAAATGCATACAAATAGTACCATAGGCTTGCCCTTCATGTATTTCTCCACTAATGTAGACATATTCGGTTCAAAATCAATTAGGACTTAAAGGGTTGTAGTTTAGGCTTTTGGTTAAGGTAGGGCACAATTTTGGGTAAGAGTGACTCAAAACCTCCCCAAGCACTACAAAATTTGCAATCAAAGTCCTTCAAAAACAATTTCCATTCTTTCTTCACTTTTCATTCCACACCTAATCTTCCCTTTATTCACAACTTCTTCTTTTTTTAATTTTTTTTCTTCCTTTCTTTTCAAAATCAAGGAAGGTTTCACTTTTTACAAAAAACATTCTACCTTCCACCTTTTAAACAACTTCCATATCACAACTTTCCAACCTTCACCCCCAAACTTAGGCTTTTAGCCTATGTTTACACTTTCAAAGTACTTAGGGAGGTATGATGCCAAAAACTAGATCAATAAAGAACAAAGGAATAAAGCTTGTAACATGGTTGCCAAAGAACAAGGTTAAAGGCTCGAAATGGGTTGACTAGGGAAAATATTCAAGGGTAGGGAATTTAAGGCACAATTGCGGTCCAAGGAAGGCCTAATATCATTTTTCAAACAAAGTTAGTCTATAATTTTCCTTTAAAGCACATTCCGGGCAAGTTCTAGACTATAAGTAATGCAAAAGAACTCACAATAAATCTCACCACACATGGCACATGAACACTCAAGTGGAATACAAATCCAAAATCTAATTGAAACCAATGACTCAAAGAGGTTACATTGTCACGCCCCAAAACCGAGGGGCGCGACCGGCGCTCGACCGGGCAGCCCCAGCCAAGCGGACCTGGGTGCCTTTCCTATTCCACGTGTTACCCCGCGTTTCCATTTCCCATTAAGCAAGTGAAATAGCCATTTATAAATTTAAACACATTCTTACGAGATTTACATCGCATACATAGTTACTTAATGTGGTTTACAAGTTATACTGCCCAAAATACATAAGTGCATAACCCACATTTCCTGTCTACAGAGCCTCTAGGGATACAAAAGAGTGATACAATACTTGCCGGTAACTAGGCTCCGGCTATACCTTACACCAAAAACCAAAACAAGACTCTGAAATAAAAAGCGGCATGAGCCACGCAAGGCCCTGGGAGGAAAAGGGCTGACCAATGCTTCTGGCGGAAATTGAAGGGGAGCTACGGTCGGTGGACTAGAGTACCTGCTATGGATCCACCTACAATCATAACATGAATGTAGCGCCCCCGGCAAAAGGGACGTCAGCACATTTGAATTGTACTGGTATGTATGAACAAACTTGCCCTAAGTAAACTCAAACCATACACAAGTAACACATAGTAATGGAACCAACAATCAAATACACATGAAAGAAAACCATCAAGCCAAACAAGTTACAATCTCTCCATTTCCCCTTCAACATTTTCACATTAATGATTTCACAACTTTCTCATATTTTTATTTCAATAGTGATTTTGATCACTTTTCCACCCTTATTACCTCGGCCACCCTTATTACCTCGGCCACCCTTATCACCACAACCCATACCTTATTACTTCGTGTTGCGGCACGCAACCCGATCCCACCTAACAATCACAATTCACAAACAACACAACAACAACAACAACAACAACAACAACAATAACAACAACAACAACAACAATTCACAAAGAACAACAACAACAATTCTCAAAGAATTTCTATAGCCATCAATACTATTTCCATCATATTCAACAACTCATATGCATTTTATGTCACCGCGATAATTGCCAATACAAGCCATATATGTTATTACCACAGTTGTTCCAACTGCATCATTTACGATTTCCTTCCATCATTTGTTTCTCAACTCTTACCACATAACACATTCACAGTCACACATTTGGTTTATTGCCAATTACGTACACCATTATATCAGGAGACTTATCCACGAACAATCAAATTATACCAATTACTAGAATTCCACAAATAATCCACGTAGATATCACATACCAAATATTCGTACCCCAAACAAAGTGACTTTACAAAGGTCAAAGTTAGCCATACATACCTCGTTTGAGCTTTCCTTAAGTTACTACGACGTTTCGAAAATTCTAGCAATCCCAATCTACTTGAGACATAACAAAATTAACACAAATTAGGAAGGTATTCATGGTTTCAGCTCATTTGAGCATTTTATCAAACACTAGTTGAGCATCTTGATTTTAAATTCCTTTTACAAGATTTTCTTCTTTCCCCAACCCAATCTTTACTTATTTATATTCATCAATCTTCCCACAAACCTAATTTGTACATGCATGTATACATAATACTATTACCCCAAGAATCATACCCCAATAACCCACCTCACAATCTCTACAATACCAACACAACCTAGGTTAGGCACCTATGACTTCCAATCCCCATCCCATGAGTTACAATACTTAATCCATACTCATATTTCCATAATAACTCCATATATGTAAGTCTAAGGTGTAGGATTACCTCTTGTAGACCAAATCTTGAAAGACAAATTTGGGGTGTTCTTGAGATTTTGAAGAAACCCTATGAAACCCAATCAAAATCATGTTGTAACTAGTGATTGAGAAGTGAAATCACCATGAAAACACACTTAAAAACTCACCTTAGGTGTGCAATTGGATGCCTTGGTCGAGTTGGGGGTGTAGAGGAAGCCCTAAGCTTGAGAAATGACTCAAATTCTCTTATTTCCGGTCTTTAGGATATTTAAAAACCTTCCAGGCACGCGAGTTCGTGCTATGTTCGCGCACGGGAGGCAGAATACTCAGCATAATGCGCGACTTCGCGCTAATGTTCGCGCTAGAGACACCTACCCAGCAAAATGGTCATAACTTTCCGTATACACCTCCAAACGACGAACGGTTTATTGCGTTAGAAACTAGACTCAAAAGTCTTTAATTTGATAGGTTATTCATCATACAACTCTTTATAGAACTGGATATATAATCGTTCAAAGTGAGGTCTTGTGCGCACTCATTTACAGATTTCGTCTAATACGAAACTTTTCTAACTTGGCTTAGACTTAGGCCTCTCCTTAGACCCCAATTCACCTCTAATATGACTTATACACTTCTTAACATATCCAATTGATATCCATAATATCCTTAATCCTCATTTGCACGGAAGATAAAATATTTGGCCTACCTTGGCACCACGAAATCTTAAATTACTAAGCAAATTTTTTTCTGGGGCTTTACATACATATAGCATAGGAAGTTATTTAGTGAATCAAAGAGCCAAGATTTGAGTCTAAAAGTCATGACATCTTTACTTCAATTATTTTTATTTTTCAACAACCAAAAATTCATATGCTGAGGTTTAAATCATGTTGGTACCAAGCAAGCCACAACTTGGTCAATGGGCACAAACCCCAACTCAAACCATATATTCTTCCTAAATTAACATAAGCTATATCTAAACTACAAGACTAATTACCTTAAGAAAGTTGCCTAGCTATCCATCATCGGAAAAAGTCCACAAAAATTTACTAATTACCCGGTTCAAGAAGAAAATTGGCATCCTTGGAAAATGAACTGTGGTGTAAAGAAAACCAAGGATATCGCCACTAACATAAACATTCTATATAAAAAAAATTAAGAAGCTAATAACCAAAATTAAGAAGCTAATAAACATAAAGTAACTAAAACATAATATATATATATATATATATATATATATATATATATATATATATATAAACAAGAAATTAAGAAGCTACTAAACATAATAATATCACACATCACATGAAAATACACTAATAACAAAATGAAAACAACCATAGTACCAATCTTCCATACCCATAGTTATCCAAAATTATACAAGCACCACAGTTATAAAAGAAGCCACCCCAACTAAAGATGTTGCAATGTCCCAATGCAACTAAACATGATAAAGTAAAATGGTGGAAAGTGCTCCCTGAATACTACATCAGTCGGAGCTGGAGGTGGTGGGAAATTTGAGCTCCACGTCCACATCATCATCATCCTCCGATTCATGTGAACCATAAAATGTACTCAGCTTTTGCATCATCTTGGACAGAAGTTTGCTTTTCTTCTTCTCATGCTCCTTGAACTTTCTCTGTCTCTTCTCAATCATTCCTTGCCATCGACTCATGTTCTCCAACCTAGTGTTAATGGCCTCCATCTTGCCCGTGATTGCTTTTTTCTTTTTGACCACATTCTCTATGGATAGTGGGGTAGCAGCCCCAGTAGATGTGCCAATCCTAGTAGATGTGCCAGCCCTAGGTGGGCCAGTGGGAAGGCCAGCTATAAACTACCTAACATGCGCATCTACTCGATATATCTGACTAGATAAGTGGCGCATAGTGTGAGGACTAGAGTGGTTCCACGGGGTCAAAGGACCCTGATAAAGGTGCAAAGGACCCGGCGGGGTCAGTGGTGGCCTTAGAGTACTGCCCAAATGAAGAGGAAGTAACATCAATTCTCCTCTTTTTTTGCTTGTCACTGGGTCCCCTTTTCAGCAAAGGATGGATCATTGGCTTTCCTGGACCTTTCTCAACATCATTGGGGCGTTTAGGCACCCCAGCATCATAGCAAAGTCTAGTGATCAAGTATGGGAAGAAAGGCTCTTGGACCTCCCATGAGTGGCTTCCTCAATTTCTCAGACAATGTGTTCCCCCACGTTCACAGGTAGTCCATCCATGGTAGCAGCAATTATCAATGTCATGTCTGGTGTCACATCAATGTCATTTGTAGAGGGCTACACTCTTGAACAGATAATTGAGAGCCATGTCTTTGCCTCAGCTGTTAAATCATGTGAATCAACTCCCTTGTGCACTGTCAGCCACTTCGGGTAACCCCATCATGTAACTTATCCACTAGCCATTGGTTTCCTCCTGCTTTGGCTCTGTCTCTGTAGACCTCGTTATCAGCATTGGGAAGGCCATAAATACCATTGATTATCTCAGGGATGAAATGGACTTGCACATCCCGAACAGTAGAAACAAAGGCACCTTGGAAGTCGGTCCTCAAGGCATTTGCATAGAAATCCAGAACTATTGTGTGGTTGGCATTATTTGGTTGCTCGATAAAACAAATCCACCTGCTCTCTATCAAGCGCGTGTAGAAGCTCGGCATTTTAGCTTCGACTTTTTCCAAGTTTATGCCTCTTTCCCGGACGATGGTCTTGGACAAGAGTTCATCGTATCTTCACTCACATGATGCAGATAGAAATCGTTCATGGTCAAATGGGTCCTCTTGTTCATCTCCAAAGACATGCTCTTGCTAAATTTCATTATGATTTGGATCCATTTTAAGCCCAAAGTACCTACAAAGTATACCAACAATGTTAAAAGCTCATACAGACACTAAAAACAATGTATTAGAAATTATTTAGGCTGAAGAAATGGGAGAAAAAGGTCCCGGGCAAAGCTGTGCGAAGCTACTATTTTTCGCCAGTTTTGGGACTGCTAGTGGTTGTTTTTTGCATTCGCGAGCTGACCACCGCATCCGCGAAGAGCAAAAAAAAATTTTCCAGAATTATACCTTCGCATTTGCGAGGCTACCATCGCGTTCGCAAAGGTAAAAAAATTTCTGCCCCTAAGTTTTACCTTCGCGTTCGCGAGAAGACCCTCGCGTTCGCGAAGGTTGTCTTCCTCGCACAGACCTAGTTTTCTTTCAGGCTTTTCTTCAAACAGTTGAGGTGCCCTCTTTTCTTTGTTCAATTATAGATAATTTAAGAACAGATCTTGCCCACATTTTTCTTAAACAACAAACACTCACACTCAACCAACCTCACCCAGCAAGCACAATAAATTTCACACACAAATTTGATATTTAAGATCACAAAATTTTTTAACCCTAAGAACCAATCACCATGGTTGTTCTACCATTGTTTCACACCAAGAAAGAGAAGAAACATTCAAGAGGGAAGCGAAGAAATCACATACCTTGAGAATGGAGATGGAAAATTGCAAAAGACTTGAAGATTATGGATGATTTGATTTTTAGGGGCTTAAGGAGTAGAAGGGACTGTTGTTTGAGCAGAGTGGGTGAATTTCTCGTTTCCAGTAGGCTTTTTATATTTTATGTTACTTGAACCTACGCGTTCGCGAAGGCTCTGTCACCTACGCGAAGGGTAAACACTGTTAAAGGTCGTGAATGCGAGTGCTATTAATGCGAACGTGAAGGTTTAAAATTTGCTAGACCTTCGCGAACGCGGTGTGTCCTCGCGAACGCAAAGAGTTTTTCTTTTTTGCAGTTCCACAGTTCTGGCAGCTACTAGTTTTGGCTCTCCGGTTCACTTCGACCTGCTCAAATCAACTCCAAAAAATTTAAAACTTGGTAGATTAATTACAAATAATATTCTAAGCTATTCTAAAAAAGAAAATTTCAAAAATGACTAAAAATTTTGAAAAACGATGGGTTTCCTCCCACCAAGCGCCGCATTTAACGTTGTGGCACGACGCAAAACAACTTTACTACTTTTCTCGCCACTTGGACGATATGAATTGGGCACCCAACTTGGAAGCAAGCTTGTGACCATGAGCGGTGGAAGGTGGTAAGTAGATGATCGAGCCAAGACTTAATTTCTTCATTTTGCACTTCTTGGCTTTCATGTGAGGAATGTCATTTTGCCTTCTTGTTCCCTCAAATTGTAAAATGTATGGTTTTTGCCTTTCCTCCTCGCAATCCCTCATTGACTTGTGTAGTTCAATTCCCATTTTACCGCACAATTCCAATGTTAAAAAATGCTTGGAATGTGACATCAAACCTCCAAGTTGCAATTCTTCTCGGATTTTGACATCCTCTTTTTCCCCCGGATTAGAGTCAACTATAACCAAATTTTCATTTACACTGGTTGACTCTAATTTTATATTTTTATTAGCATCAATAACACTCATGGAGTCGATTGGCGGATGTTCAATTCTTGATTCCTCAAAGTAGAGTTCACTTTTTTCCTCGAAATTGGACTCTTCTTGACTTCTTTCCACACTCTCAAGTTGGTGGGGATAGTGAGCCTCAACCAATATTTTCATTTGCTCTTCCAAAGTGCGGATATGTTCATCATTGTGAGCCAAGCCTTGTTTCAAGTCCTCGAGTGCAAAGTTATGTTTCTCCTCATTTTCAAGAATGGTCTACAACATGAGCATCATCTTCTCATTTTGAGCATTTGAGAGTTCTTCTTGGTTTTGATCAAGAGCTAAGGAAGGATTTTCGGCTTCCACATCTGAGAAAAATTCTTGGTTATCCTTAACTTCCGAGGCCTTTTGGACCTCTAAAGCTTCAAGCATTTCTCCCATTTGTGAGTGCAACCTTTCAAGTGCCAAGTCATTTTGGAGACTATTTTCCAAAAGATCCTCCAAGGCACTTTGTTCCTTGTTTCCTCCTTCAATTAGGCATTCTAACATGAGCCTGAACTCTCCATTTTGACCATGCTCAACTTCTTCCATTTTCATAGCCCTATCATTTTCATCACAAAAAGTAGAATCATCATAGCGGGGGCTTGGGGAAGGGAAGGACAAATAAGCATAATACTCCCCATGACCATTTTGGCGACCACACATATCACAAATACTCCACTCACGGGTTTGAAATTGTACGCACAATCCAACCCCGGAGAATTTAAACAATTTTGCCACGAGTGTGGTCCTCCACAATAAGGACAAGGGTCATCAAAGTATGAACAACTACCATCCGACCAATTTTCACTAAATGATGTCATTTTCCAAAAATAAGAAAAATAAATAAGAAACAAACAAGAAAAATAGACCAAGGTAAGAAAAATAATTACACAAATATTCACAAGTTTGGACCAAAGCACTTACGCTTATTTCTCAAACAACCTAAATTACGCCAAATTGTTCCCCGGCAACGGCGCCAGTTTTGATGACGTTCAAATCCACTACTAAAAAGTAAATGGACACAGTTGCATGCAATATAATGTACCCAACTATGAGTCGGGGTCGAATCCCACAGAGAACAATAATGTAGGCGATTGGGAATGTAAGAGAATTATCACTTGTTATGCAATGCCAAACACTTAGAATTGGTTTGAGAAAATATTTATGCCTAAATGCGGAAATTTAAACTAAACTAGAAAGCAAGCAAAATGATCAATGGCTACAAGGATGAATGCATCGGGAATTACACTCAAGTAACGATCTAATGTATTTCACGATTTTAGAAATATGAGCGATTTTATGTTAATTAGCCACGGGTAATAATTCTATATTAGATTCTTCCAAAGACTAACAAGACTTCCTAATTGAAGTATCCCTAAAATAATTAAGAGATTAAGCACACCCGAAATGGCTACAAGTAGTTCAATTCTATCCCTAGGTAGAATCTACAAGATGAGGGTTAACGCCTCAAGTTCTGGTTAATTAATCTTTCCTAACCCCAAATTATCTTTTCCAAAATTATTTCGGAGTTAATGGGCGAGTCCTAGGGTTAGCTAATCCCTTTGGAACATTAAAGAACAAGAATAATTCAAGAAACAATAACTCACTTCATAAATAAATGAAAATCATTCAATACATAAGCACAACAAGGTATTTAATCCACACTTTACCTACGAATATTTCCATAAATAAGATTCAAGTGTTGGAAATAAATACTACACACTTAAATATTCAATACAAAGCAATGAAATGAAGAAATAAATATAAATGGGTAAGATATCCTTAACCACAAGCTTGAAATCTTCAAAACCCAAGTGTGTGTGCAAAACCCTAGCTTCCAACCTTGTTCTCTCTAGTTATAAGAACTGAAAATATGCCAAAAGATTCTTTACAAATGAGCTGGTTTGGGTATTAAATGGTTAGGGTGAAAAATGTGAAATTCCAGATCTGCCTAGTTTCTTCATCGCGTTCGCGACCACACATTCGCGTTCGCGAAGGTTTGCTATCCTCAGCTTTCGCGTTCGTGTTGTGTACTTCGCGTTCGCGAAGGTCTGGCTTCCTGCTTCTTCGCGTTCGTGAAGAGTAAATTATTGGGTAGGTTCTCGTTGTTCATTTTAGCTCTTTTTTGACTTATTTTCACTTGGTTTCTTCACTGTTACCTCTAAATCACATACAACCTGTAAAATAGAAGCAAATGATATTAAACACACGATTTTATCACTCAAACATAGCAAAAGTATAGGTTTAAAGACAAGATAAGTTGGTAAAAATACCAACTTATCATTACCCCAACCCTAACCCCCCCCCCCATTCTTTTCCACACCTCCAGCAGAGCTTCCCCTCCCCCACCCACCCAACTAAGTCCCTCCCTCTCCAATCAAACACGCCCCTTTCCCATTCCCAAATAATCCCAGCCCTAATCCCTCCAAAGTTCAATGCCAATTCCATCCCCACCACTCTTCTTCTTCACTTCTCACAATCTCCTCGACTTCATGTAAGGTTTTCTTTTTGCCAATTTTTGTTGGTTTTTTTTTTGAATTCTTGATTATGTAGTAGTTTTTCTTCTCTTTTCTTAGAAGTAATTTGTAGTGTATACATAATGCTTGTGAGAGGTGGTATTTATGGAGTTGTATCTCTTACCTTAGTTGGGTGAATTTGGGGAAATTGTAGTGGTAACTGGGTTACAACATGATTAATTGGGGGCTCCAGTGAATGATGCCCACAACGTGTTTGTTAAAATGCCACAATGAGTGTCAATGATAATTGTGACCAATTGTAAGGGTGAAGTTTGAGTAACCGCAATTGAGTCATATCTTTTATGTTGTGCTAATGATATTCTTCTTACAGGTACTATGGCACCCTCCAGGAAATGCCGAACCACCGGTACTTCATCCAGTGGTAAAGCTGGATCCTCCAGAGCATGCACTTCAACTCCTACTCGTCCTTTTGGTAGTAACAGGTTTGTCTCTGTCGCGGCTCAGGACCGTTTTGCTGATAAGGCCTCCAAGAAACCAATACCAGCGAGGGGCATGGATATAGGGTCACTCCACCATGGCTATCCCAACTTGTATAATAAGTTGGTCAGGCGTAGGCTAGAAATTTTCTTTGAAGAGCCGGATGATGGGAATTTGATGGTTGTGCACGAGTTTTATGCCAATGTTAAAGAACATGTAAATGGTGGAGTAACAATGCGCAAGAAGGCTGTAGATGCCTCTATTGAGGCTATTCGGCGGATATACCGGCTGCCGCACTTGTGGCGGATATGGAAGACTATTATGAAGCCTACGGTAGAAGATACACCCAGTGGCAGGTATTCTTTAAAACCATATGTGTACTTGGCAAGGAAATTGTGTGGATGAAATATGGGCAGAAGTTCCATTCAGAGGCACTTACTTTTGAAGGGAAGTGTTGGTTGTATGTTATCAATAACCGCCTGCTCCCATCCTCAACACCACGGAAGTGAATGCTCCTCGAGCTGCATTAATTTGGTTATTTATCAATGGTCACAACTTTGACGTGGCCTAGCTTATTCACGAGGAGATGTTTACATATTGTCCGGTGAAGAGGTATGGTTTATTCTTCCCTTCCCTAGTCACTAGGCTTTGCTGAGTAGCTCGGG
Organism: Nicotiana sylvestris; assembly: GCF_000393655.2. Lineage (NCBI taxonomy): Eukaryota > Viridiplantae > Streptophyta > Magnoliopsida > Solanales > Solanaceae > Nicotiana > Nicotiana sylvestris. The sequence goes on along the minus strand of NC_091062.1, from coordinate 95,118,450 downwards.
TGCCGGAAAATTTGAGTGTGGATGGAAAAATGCCGAGAGAGGCAAAGTTTCAAGCTGATAAGGTGACTATTGGGAAGGAGCCCGTGGCACCTAGTGGTGATGATAGTGATGACTCCGATGCATCTGAGAAGGGAGAGGATGAGCAGGAGGAAGTAAGAGCCGAGTCACCCGCCCATGAGCAGGTTGCAGAAGCTACAGGACCATCTGGGGTTGGTCGGGTTACCTAGTTAGCAGCCTTAGAGCAGGAGATGGCAGGGATGCATACCACTGTTGCAGACTTAGGGACGCGATTTGATGTTTTGGCCACCCAGAATGCTAAATCGAAAAATAAAATCATGGGTTGGCTGCGTGCTTTGGGTCGAGCGTGTCACCTTGACCCTGGCACTGTCTCCGATCAAGACTGAACACCAGGGAAGTCCCCTTACCTTACTCTGCTTTAATTTCTTTGACATGGGGACATGCCAAATCTTTAAGTGTGGGGTGGGGCATGATTGTTGTTGTTGTAAAATTGTATAGACTTGTTTGGTATTTTTTGTTGTTGTTAATTAACTTCGACTTGGCCCAACGACGTACACCTCTCGACGGGTCTCTTGAGGGACTTAAGTCGAATAAAAAAAACCAGAAATATGTTGGACTCTTACTGATGATGGATCTCCTAGACAGTTTTCTTGAGGGAAGTAAGTCTAAAGAAAATACCAAAAAGATTTTCTGTTTTAGGTAATGTAGTAACTCCTCCTTGGTTTTTCTTTGGGCCGCGATTCTTTTTCAAAGGTTTTGCTTGAACTGGGTGTAGTTAGTTTTTATTTATTTTGTTTCTAGTTTTTATTTAGTACTTATGGGCTATGAGCTGAGATAGGAAGTGAATCCCTTAGTGTTGTTACACCTGAACACAGTAGACACTAGAGTGTGACACTTAGTCTCAATTGTTGATTCTTGTTAGAGTGTCTTAAATTGTATGTATGTAACTGACTTGAGTACTCAAACGAGAGTGTTTTGATAAGTCAATCTGGAGTGAGTCATATGTCATGTGTGTGTGAGTTGTATTGTATTCTATGCTCTACATTTGATGCCTAGAACTTGCCCTGTGTGTTTGCAAAGCGAAATCGTAACTTTATTCAGTCTTAGAAGTTATATAGACATTTCTTTGTTAAGTCAGATATATAAAGTAGACACATCTAAATGCGATACATCGTAGTTAAACCCGTTGAGCCTATAAGCATGTTTCTTTGGCAACCACATTACAAACATTACTCAATTGTTTGAACGGCCCATCTATTTGAACCTCTTTACCTCCCATGAGCACTTGAATGGTTATGAAATATGTAAAAGTTAAAGTGTGGGGTGTTGGTTTTGTTTTTGAGTGGAACCAATGAAATAGAGAAAAAAGGTGCAGTGTTTTGAAAAATGAAAGAATAAGCGCCACTTAAAAAAAATAAGTAAATTTAGTCCTTGATAAGTGGTGACTTGATACAATTGCACCCAAAGGAGTTTGGGGTATTATAAATAGAAGTGTAGTGGAATGTCTGGTCTGACATAAGTATGGTTCTAAATGCGAAAGTGATTGTATTAAAAGTGCTTAGGGAGGTTAGTCACTATATCCAAATATATCCTACATGTAGACATGTGATTTTTGACCCTCCCTAAGATTTTTCACATTTTAGCGTAAAATATTTAATTTAGGCTTAATATAGCTATTTCAACTATTTTTGACTTCTTTCCTTTATTTTCGTCATAAAAAATGTAAAATTACAAAAAATATGTTAGCTTACGTATCTTTCATAAATTTAAATAAGAAATATACAAAAAATAGTTTATTTTTATCTTTACATAATCTTGAAAATACAAAAAAAAAATATATTAGTTTCATGTTAGCCTTTGTATTGTGTAGTATTTTTATCTTATTTTAAAAGAAGTCAATTAAGGTGTTGAATCATAATTTAAAGAGTTTTAGAACTCAATTCTTGGCCCAATTCGGATTAGTCCATTAAGCCTAGGGACCCTTCTAGACTGTTCTTTGAAACAAAAAATAAATAAAGAAGACCCTAAAGACTTAACACAAAAGACTTAGGGACTAATAGGCAAAATACACAAAAATACACCTAAACCTAGACTCTACTTATAAATTAATGATTAAAAAAATAAAAAAGGGGGACAAGAAGAAGAACGCTGGGGAAAAAGCAAGAAGCTGCGCCGAAAACAATCTGCTTCTTCATGAACAAAAATGAAGAAGGCCTAAATTTCTTTTAGCTGCTGGAGATACAAAAACTTTGGGATCAGCCGTGAGGAATGGACTTTGGACAAAGGAAAGATCAAAAAGAGATCCCTAAGGCTAAGCTAATCCGCCGCTGGAACAACCCCTTCCCCAGAACCTCGTCGTCTTCAACCTTTTCCCTCCCCGTTTCTGATTTTGTTTCTTCAACAGCAATACAAGAACGACCCCCTCATCTAACCCTCGTTCATGTTCACCCAAAAGAGAACACGAAAGAAAGAAACCCTTCTGCTTCTACACTCCATCGACAACCAGCCCTCAACTTGTGATTTTCCCTTCTCATTTCGGAATTCATGGAGGCGAGCTGCTCGACCTTGTTTTGACGTCAAGCATTTCAGTCCAAAGCCCAAGAAATCGAGTCGAGGTGTCCGTCGTAGCCGAGTTCGAAGAGGTTTGGTCGAGTTTCGTTGAGGCTCCGGCGAAGCTTTCCGTTTTTCTGTTCGAGGTTCTCATTCGTCGCCGATCGAGATTGTTCGACGTCGATTCTGATTCGAACCCTGCTGCTACTCGAGGTTAGAGTCGATTGGTTGTGATTTGACCGAAATTAATAATTCATCATAGTTTTTGTTGGTGTTAATCATCTGTTTCGTATTCTCGTTGAAGTATTAGACCATGGCTCATTTCTGGTTTTGCATTCTCGTTGGATTTCTCTTCAATTCATCAGTTGTAAAGGTTTTCTTGGAATATTCTATTATTGGAAAGCTAATTAAAGTGTAAAGCAAAGCTAAGTTGGTGTTTCTCATATACTTATGATGCCTCAAAACTAAAGGTGAACCGTGATTAAAGTGTGGGTTTGGATCCGTGTTTGGTTGAGTTTCGCTGTTCATTCGGGTTCCAACCGCGGTTCGTCATGTTTTTTGAGTGTTAAACATTGAAACAACCAATTTTCCAGCTATATTGAGGTCCAATTCTTTCATTACCTACTTGTTTTATTTAAGCTTCATGTTAATTGTTTGTTTGGTGATATGATTCCGTTGTTTGTGTATTGTTCTCCGTAATTCTGATTTTGCTTGCTCGGTTATCTGTTCGTGTTTCCTCGAATTGGTTATAGCTGAACATAATGTTGTCACAATATAGATATTGGGTTGCTATTCATCAACTGAACTACGTCAAATTAGATTAAAGGGTCTCAGGTGCGCATTTATGTGACCCAAATCCAAATCTCAACAATGTTAGATGAAATGTGTCGAGGATCACGGGTGCATTTATGTGACGCGGTTCAAGACATATTTTGAATAACGTTGAAATCTTCTTAAAAAAGATATAATTGAATAAAAGCGGTTAAAGAGTTAAAATTGTACCATAGGTTAAAACATGTATTAGAATCAGATAATAGGCCAAATATAGTAGTTGAGCGACCGTGCTAAAACCACGGAACTCGGGAATGCCTAACACCTTCTCCCGGGTTAACAGAATTCTTTACCCGGATTTTTGGTTCGTGGACTGTAATACAAAGTCAATTTTTTCCTCGATTCGGGATTTGAACCGGTGACTTGGGACACCATAAATTATCCCAAGTGGCGACTCTGATTTTAAATAAAATAATCCCGTTTCGATTATCACTTTAAGTTGGAAAAACTCCCTTATACACCCCTTCCGGGGGGGTGTAGGTAAAAAGGAGGTGTGACACTACATGTCCC